>NW_027103722.1:26011-64717 GCF_902728285.1 Clytia hemisphaerica | reverse complement strand
CTTTGGGATTTGCACTAAAGAGAGTTTACCATCAAAATAACTAATTATTAGAATCTTTTGGAACTTAGGGCAAATTGAGACAAAATAAAATCCCTTTAGGAACAGTAAAAACATTATTTAGTCTAGTCATTAAAATCTTATTTTGTTTATGTTAAGACATTACTTTTTTTTTGTTACCTCTTAAGACTAGTAAACCTCGTAGTAAACTATTCAGAGTATATAAACATCCCCACATTGTTTATGTTATTACTATATATTCAGAAAGCGTTTAAAAATATCCATAGTATATTCATTGTAATCATGCATCATATCTACTTGTGCTGTGTGTGAAATTAATTCAAGGTTGTTAGGTACTAGTCAAAATCCTCCTAAGCTCTCTTCTTTCAAAAATTTGATGAAAAATTGCAAATCAGGAGCACTTTGTACTGATTGCATCATGAATACATTTCTCTTTCATAAGTATAACGCTTATAAGCATACACAGGCTCAGGTTTTGGTGACAAAGGGGTAGGCACCTAATTATAAAAAAGAAACATGTAACAAATTAAATTATAAAAAAACACTACTCGACTTCATCCACTTTTTGATCAAAATATTTGGCATTAACTGCTGACCTCTTTGTTTACATTGTTTTGATGGACCATTGCGTTTCAATTGAATGTTGTTCATTTTTCAACCATCATTGGACACCCAATTAGGTAAAAAAAGTTAGCGACGGCCCAACTGCTTACGGGGTATGATTTTAAGACAAAAAGGTAGCTGATTTATTTTTTAACATTATCAGGGGCGCTGACATTAGATAATTTCACGGTGATGAACTCAACCAAAGTTCGAATGACACTGTCTGGATGTTAGAAATAAATTGCATTCTCAGAGAGTATATTTATGTTGTTTGGCAGGTCGATTTGTTAAAATTGTCTCCACAAATCTTAAACTATAACATAAAAAAGATTTAATTGATACACTAGGAAATTTCCCACAAATATTAATTTAATTTAATAAAACTTTTTCTGGTTTCTAGTCCTGTTGTGTCATCTTTTTCATCTACCCTATTGTCCAACAAAAATTTAGTCATCTCAGTCTCAAGCCAGTTCTTATTTTGTCCACTTTGAGCCTCGTTGTTCTTACAAAAAAAAAGTGTAATATTAGAAGGGCTCAATTTTAAGATTTTCTCCCAGTCCACACCTCTAGACCTCTATTTACCAATTGCTGTAATACTTTTTTCCTAAAAATACTATTTTTTTCTTCATTATTTTAGATTTTTGTATATTGTAGTCTTTGTAGGGGGGGGGGATGGGGAACTATTTGCCTTATCTTTACTTTATAAATAGATAGATGTGTGTCCCAAAGAAAATATTTCAAATCATAATCGAATGACACGGTAAATGTCTAGAATTCCTACCCTAAGTGACATAACGAATACCCTATGACACCATTATCCGATACAGAATAAAGTGTGTAATGAATATAAATTTGAGGTCAAGAATAGAACGAAATATTACTTTTAATGCTATGTTTATGTTTATGTCATATCATGAAGAACAATTGAAATGTCCTATGGTTATAAAATATAATGTTTTACAAATGTCAGGTTTAATCAAAACTACTAATTTAAATATTATCATCGTATACCTTAGGGTTTTGTCCATAATCCTCTAAATCAAGTTCCCACCAAAATTTTCCCTCGTCTGCCAAAGTTTAATTGTTTTTTGATTTGCCATTTCTACGCCACCTAGAGGTTTAAATTTTTAGCATCCGCCAAACTATATTCGCGCCAAATTTAAATTATTGAAACAAAAGAAACTAGTTTGCTCAGCTTTCCTTCTAGGTGCGCGAACGAGCAATATACCCTTTTTTAGAAAAATATATATATTTAAATACGAAAAAAGTATACAGCTCTATTTAAAATATCGAGCACTACCAAGAAAGAAGATTCTCTTCATTATTTAAAAATAGTATATAAAATTAATATGAAAAATAGCAGTATAACTAATCTAATGGACCAATCAGAATCAAACTCATTTACTATCGCTGTCAGGATCAAAATCACCTTTTCGAAATTTGAATAGATTATTCTGATTTAAATTCTGCTTGCGTCAGCATATATGCAATGCAAAGAATACAATATAATATTCCTATTTATGACCTTGATAGAAGCGTGTATAAACTGTAAATACAAACTTGGCAAAAAACAATCGCTTAACATGAAATAATAGTATAATTTGAAAAAAGAACTATAGACTAATTTAACGAGTACAACAAAAGCACGAAAGAAAGAATTTTTCTTGACTTTAGTGAAACTATCATAGCTTAATTAATGAATCACCTACCTAAATAATGTGAAATATTGAGCGATGTTAAAACCTATTGTCCTCGTAAGCTCAGGATGATACGATTTGACGTCGCTCAATATTTTACGTTATTGCCCTCAAAAACACTTAGTATAGGCCCATAATATAAAGAGACGATACAAAGGAAGCCAGTCTATAGAGACCCTCATTTTATAAATTTTTAGTACTTTTGCAGGATTAAATCTATTTACAAAACTTCCTATTCTGTAAATGCCGTTAAAAATTGTACTGCAGCTGAGGGTAGGTGATAGAGGTCATTGTCGTATAATAATTTAACCACGTAAAATTCTGCCTTACTTCGTTTTTTCCGAATTATGCAGTTCCACGTCAACGATTGTTTCCTGCCAAGTTTATATTCACGGTTTTTAATCTTCTCCAAGAAAATACCTTCAATTTTCCGAGGGTATACGTCAGTTAACAAGAATAACCAAAACGAGTCTTGGTGAGAGGGGTCCGCGTATACTGGGACGATCATCCCCTTTTTAATAGCACCTTTGGAGAGTTCTAAAATCGAAATTGCAAAAGTAAATTAGATAAAAGCCATTTCCTGAAATCGATAACGTTCAATTTGTATAGATGATTTCGTTTGTTTCCTTTTTATTCACTTTAGGAACATAACACATAGGGTAAAAGCTTTTACAATGTGAAACTTTCTCAGTGAATCAAAAAGTTTCAACACAATTTTTCATTTTTGTGTACCGGGTGACCCAAAAAAAGTTTAAGTGTTTGGTGGCAACGTGGAGCCACCCAAATGGTTTTCTGATTAATTTTTATTTTCATTAGAAATTCTATTCTATTAGATAGAGGAAAGCCCAACTTAAATTTTGAGCTGTAACTTTCCAATTTGGTTCAGAATTTACGAAGTTATAAACTTTTAAAGTAAAAAATACTTTAAAAAGGGTTATCAAATTAGGCATACTTTAATGCTTTCAGAGAAGTTTTTTTTGAAAAGTAAAGCTTTTAACTTCATGAAATACTGAACCAATTTCAAAAATTTATACCTCAAATTTTAACTTAGGCTTTCCTCTATCAATAGAATAAAATATGAATTAAAAGACCATTTTTAGCTCCAAGAGGCCATCAAACACTTTTTTGTGGGCTACCCGGTATTTTATGTAATCTGATAATTAAAAAAAAAACATGAGTTTTTCAAAACAAAACGCATCATAGCCGAAATCATCTATTTATTGTACTGTTTTTTTCGTTCCCTGATATAATACGACAAGAAGAATGTTCTCACCTATGACACCTTCAACAATATTTGAAGCTTCGACACGGCTTGAACCTAAAAAGAAAGTTTCTTTGTTAAAACAGGTAAAAACACATCAATCCGTCTAGCAGTTGCAAGTTGTAATATTGCAAATTAGATACTCGCTTAATAATTGGTATTCCCTCCTAATTAGGCTAGAATCTGTAGTAAATTCAAACATAAATTTGTTACAATTGTCAGAGTAATATTATTTTAAGTTCGATCAAGACGGACGTCAATTTAAGTTTAAATTAAAAAAAGGGCTGTTGCGAACAAATCCTTTGGGAGTTTTATAGACGAGAAAGATAGAAATGGTGTGGCGTCAAGATCAAGCTTTAAGATATTTTGGATGAACGAATACAACAACAAATTTCGTAACAGAACAATATAGATAAGTTTATCCAATTCCAACCAATTCGTTCTAACATTCCTTACCTTGGGTACTTAATTCGGTTTGAGTGGGGCACTGCACTTCTTCAATAGTACTTTCTGCTGACACTGAAATAAAATCAAATCAATACATTGTAGATGAAAAATTGAGCAAGAAAATGGGTTGCTCTAAATTTTAATAAACGCTTAACGTCATAATGAAAGACGGGTTAGTAGAAATTAATTAGCATTATAAAAAAACGAGCAGTATTTGAATTTGCTAAAATTTTGTATTTTTTATAGAAAATTTATTGACTTGACACATAGAGGTGAAGATTTTTTCGGCTATCAAAAACCAGAGAACACATTTAACTTACCAATCACATTTTGCGTGGTTTCGCCGGTTTCATTTGGCACACAACGTTGGGGTACATCAGAGTCTGATAAACAAGCAGATTTATAGCCTTTAAATTAGCTAAGCAAATAGTTTGTAACGGTATCATTTTTAACGCATCAGAAGGCTCTTAAAAAAGATAACTTTATTTTAAAACTAAAAGTAATGGTAAAACGACGAATCTGAACAGTGCAGGATTTCATTTCGTACCTTCGAACAAAAGAGTCACCGTTGTCATCGCGTTATTTTCGTCGGACATTCCTGATTAATAAATAAAAGCAAGTTTACAAAAAAGAACAGTTCTCCAAAGGCAAATCTAACAATGATTATTTATTACTTAATACCCAAAGCATCACGGTTCACGATTACGTTTGTCCTATTAGCAAAAGGATCGAAAAAATGCGAGAAATAACTAAGCTCGGTTGAAAAAGCAACACACTTATGTCGAATTTTTTTCCAACAAAAAGGGAAGAACTTACTTTCAGTACCAGGACCAACAGTTTTGGAGGGTGTTTCAACCACGTCAGATGGTGCTTCAACCTCACTAGAAGGTGTTTCAACATTGTCCGATAATGTTTCAGCCTCATCAGAAGGTGTTGTAACCACAGATTGAGATTTACGATAATCTGAAAAAACATCGGTGAAAATAAGTTTAAGGCTGAAACAAACAAAATCTTTTAAGGGAAAACAGATGCTGTTAGATAGTGAAAAGTATACCTTTATATGCCATCTTTAATGTCTCCTTGATAACATCACCAAAAACAACATTATTCTCCACCACCAGGCTTTCCATAAAATGAGTGGCAAAGCCAGGAGTCGCATATCCATCGACATGGACCCTTTGCTCGCCACTCAAATAAAGCACAACGCAATGGCTGTTACACCTCTTGTTTAGGGTATTTAACTAGAGATAAGAAGAGAAACACGCTGAGAATAACATTTTTAGTTATGAAATTATTTAAAAAATTTCAAAGAATCAAACTCATTTACTATCTATCTATAAAACCTTTAAAAGTTTACTGTATTATTGGCTATACTAAGGAGGTAAATAATGAAAAAGAACAAAAAAGGACCCATTCATTTTCTAGGCTATTTTTTCTAAACAGCAAAAGGTTCAACAAAAAATATTTTAACTTACTCTTTTTCTGATAATATTTTTTTGTTGGCACAGGTCAACTTTTCCTTTTGGGATGTCATCCATTGTTGTGGCTGTCAATTTTGATTGCTGCATTCCACAGAGACTGCACTTCTTACATGCGTTACTGGGCATGGGCTCTCTGCAATGTTGACAACACTGGAAAAGAATGCCATAAAAATATTTAACAAGTTTTGAAATTACTACCATGATATCGAGGGTACGACTCCTTTTACCCCTTTGGAATTTATTGAATTATGGATACACACATTTTGCTGTAAGACAGCCTTATATTGAAAGATCAAATTAGAGAACTGAAAATCTTGCTATATATCCTAACTTAAGAGAATACATTCACAAAAGAATCTTTCTCACCTTGTTTTGCTTTTTGCCACAAGAACCACATTTCTGGCAGGCATTAATGTTCAGCGGTTCTTTACAGTGTTGACAAGACTAGATGAAAGGAAAAGAGTGACAGTTAGAACTAAAATAATATAAAGTATTTATATCTTTATATCTCTATCTGAGAAAAAATTACAGGAAATCGTGAATTGAGAAAAATTTTAACTTCAAATCTTAAAAGAATGTTCACATTAATAAAAGAGGTTCAAAATTATTTTCCTATATAGAAATGGCTAGCATTCTAAGATCAAGCCGTATCATTTTACCTTGTTTAATTTCTGCTTTTTTAAAGACGATCCACCTTGATCAACACCTTCCAAATTTACTGTACAACTATCTAAAAAGTAAAATTAATAACCTTCTGTAAACATTATTTCTATATGAATCAACTAGCCACATGATATACACGGTCAGCAAACGATGTCATACCTCAGGATGCAAGCCTATTTTGCAATCTGTGGATCTGTAGACAGGAGTTTCATTATTATCAGTTAGGGTCAGGGTCAGGGTTGGAGTTGGAGAAGTCGTTTGCCAACCACTCTACACAAGGGTTATTTTTTATCAAAAGTTTTACAAACAAATTGTGAACAATTTGAGCTTCATTCAAAGCTTCATCTTTTATTAAGGGTACTCGATTAACTTTCGACCGTTTTAAATTTTCCTTACTTTGAAATTCAAAACTTACATTCCAAGTCAAAATGTTTTGTAAAGTCTCCCAGTCAATTGTCCAACGTCGAATTGTCCAATGTTAAAGTCATCGTGATTTTAGTAATTGATGTCATGTCATGTCATGTCATGTCAGTTAGTTAGTTAGTTAGATTGTTAATCGGTCAGTAATTTGTACAAGTAAATTATTGAATTACTGTATTTACTTGTAGCTGAAAAAAGGTTGAAAAATATTTTACTGAAACATAATGGGTGTCATTGGACCCTTCAAAGCCCATCTTAAAACCTCCCTTCTCAATATTATGTAAAAAACTCACCCTTTCGTCCTTCTCTTCAAAAAAGGGCCTGATTCATTTTTATTAAGGTCTCTCAATAATGTTTTAAAAATGATTATTATAACTAATTATACCCTTCTTTAATGTACAAAAAGTAACATGTAGATTCTTAAAGGAGTTTAGGGGAAAGAATTGGAAAGCAAGACATTCTTGTATTTCTCCGATATCGGCTTATGGTTAGATTTTAAGAAGAAGAACATCACATTAAAAACAATGATGTATACCTTTAACTGATGATGGTTGGTTTTCTTTCAAGGTTCTCTTGTTAGTTGTTCCTGACAAATATAAAATACATCATAAATAACCTAAAAAAGAATTTCAAATTTGTATAAGTTACTCCTCAATTTAATTGAATCATCTACATTTGTACTCAAAGTTTAAAACCCGTTTCTTTCACACATCGTTTGATTTTTATATTTAAAACAAGTCTTTACTTTACTTGAAATACTTAATCAAAAAGAAACTTCAAAAAAAAATTATTGAAAGAAATATATCTTTCTTTTACTCCTTTTTATTTGGAGAATTTCTAGGTTGTAAGTGAGAGATCAGGAAGAAAAACAAGGAATTTTAAAGGCACATTTTTATGGCCTCAGAAAAATAAACAACAAAATAAGGCTATTTTCATCTTATTTTCTGGTTACAGAGCATGGTTTAGGTGTGTTTGCAGAATCAAACTGCAGTTTTTGATTGGTTGAAAGTCACAGTTTGTAGGCTTTACTCGTCCAAGCAAATACAGAAACTCCATAAACCTAGCGGTCATTCAACCTAATGATCAATCAACCGAAACGATCCATCGACCCAACAATCCATCAACCAATCTATCAACCAACCTATCCACCAACCACCAATTCATCAACCTACCAATTCATCGCAAACCAATCTGTCAACCTACAAACCCATCAATCTACCAATCCATCAACCATCTAATTTGCTGACCTACCAATCAATCAACCTACCGACCCATCAACCTACCAACCAATCAACCTACCGACCCATCAACCTACCGACCCATCAACCTACCGACCCATCAACCTACCGACCCATCAACCTACCAACCCATAAACCTAACCAGTGCATAACAAAGTGCAACATTCGCCTTACATGTTCAATTCCACAATAATTTATAATTGTAATTTCGGTCAGTCGAGGGTTCATCATATTCCGAGATTGGAAACTAGACAAAACTAAAAAACAGGGGCGTTAATAATGTATGTAATATTAATTCATAATTTATTTATCTTCAATTCTTACGAATACAAAATTGGCTTTGTTGCTTCTATACCAAGAGATCGGGTAACTTGCATCAGTGGAGGCTAACATGCATAGCCCTCAAATAAAAAACTGGCTGGTCATTAAAATACAACTATGCAGCTCCGCTCGCAGCTTTACTCTACCATTTTTGTTTTGATTTAACTTTGTTTTTTAATGAACAGCCAGGTCATTTATTTGAGGGCTATGCATGTTAGCCTGTATTTTGACTTCACGGTACTTATCCCCGGATGGTTTCAGTTGTTTAGAAGTATGACAAAGCATAATTCCAAAATGCCCGTCCACCCAATTCACTCAATCATTTTAAATTTACTTTAATTATCCTATGATTTCCAAAAAATTAAAACTTTTAATTCATAATTATATAAAAAAATAAAAAAGTTTGATGCTTCAGTGAAATATTTCAATAAATTCCTAGTTTCAATTTTCAGTGGGCATTTATCTAGCGCTTTGATTATCGCACTACTAAACAATCAAACAACCTCCCGATTTATCCACCTAGTGATCTATCCACTAGCCAATCTGTTGACCTACCAATCCATCGACCTACCAACTCGTTGACCGATCCATTCATCTATCCCACCCACCAATTCATTGAGCAACCATCATTCCCCCGCCGACCTATCAATCCAAACGATCCATTGGCCTATCCATCAACTAACAAACCCATATACCTACCAATCCTGCAATCCATTGAGAATTCGTTGACCTACTAAATTCATCAACCAACCAATCCGCTGACCTATACCCAATCCATTGACTAGCAATCCCTTAACCAACCAATCCGCTGACCTATACCCAATCCATTGACTACCAATCCCTTAACCAACCAATCCATTGGCCTGCCAGCCAACTAAACAGACGATCTCAATCGAACAGAATCGACGGTCGAACCAGTCGAACCAAATCGAATGCAATCGACCGATTGAAATTCGATTGTCGAACGCAATCGAATCTCAATCGAATATTACCGCAATTTTCAGATTTGATTGATATATATTCGATTGCGTTCAATTGATGTTCGATTGCGTTCAATTGGTGTTCGATTGCGTTCAATATTGATGTTCGATTGCGTTCGATCGTCGATTCATTGACCCCCGGATAGTTCATCGCATAATTTCTACGGGAAATCGAAAGTAATTTCATTGGGCTTGTGATGTTTGAGAGCTTGGATGTTGGGAAGCTGCAAGAATAAAGCCAGACAATCTCAATCTAACGGAATCGACGATCTGACCAGTCAAACAACAATCGAACCAATCGAATATTACCCAGAATTTTGACGTTCGATTGAGATTCAATTGCGTTCGACAATCGAATTTCAATCGGTTGATTGCGTTCGATTTGGTTCGACTGGTTCGACCGTCGATTCCGTTTGATTGAGATTGTCTGGAACTAACCAATACGTCAACCAACCAATTTGTCGACCTATTGATCCATCAACCTAACGATGATCAATCGACCTACAACAATGATCTCCATATCATAATGACCAATCCATATCATCCTGCTAACTAGCGCACTAGCACTAGCTAAAGCTGGATCCATATTATTATATCGATTGGTTGATGATATCAGATGTTCAAATGATTATATACCCACTGATTGATGATCCTTCTGTGATGAAATTTGAAAAAAATAAAACAAACAAACCTTTTTCTTGCTTATTAGAATCCATAACGAGATAACTAGCAATGTGTGTTTGTCAGATATAAGAGCACAGTCGATTGGCACTGAATGAAGTATGAGCAGAATACAGGGGAATCTTACGCAACTAGGATACCATTATTAAAGCGCAAACTAAATGAGGAGGAGTGAGCGCAAGGCGGCGGAAACGGCACTTAAAAATCACGGATAATCATTGATTTAAGACTCTTGCGAAATTAATGATTATCGTTGATTTAACGGTGATAACGGGTTGAAAGGCCACTTGGCGAGGACAATAAAGAAGAAGTGCTGGAACCAGCTCTAAAGAAAAAGTGTCTTGAATCTGAAGGTATTTTAACTTGGTATTTTATACTTTGTCTTTATATTAGTAAAAACATTTTCAATTTTGTCAGGGCGAAAAGTGTTCTACAATTTAAAAAAGGGACTTGTGTCGAGATTTAATGTTTTAAGCGCCATTTTTTTAGTTTAGGTATAAACTTATTTCTTTTTTTATGATTTTTGTTGGCGAAAATTTTTGTTTTCGCCAACAAAAATCATAAAAAAAGAAATAAGTTTATACCTAAACTACCATTTTTTAACACACCCCCTAAAATTTACTTTTGTTTCTGTTACTAGACAACGAAACCATGGAGGTCAAGGAGGAACCTATTAAGAAGCAAATCATCCAAGAATTAGAATCTAACAAAGAAAATGTTGCGAATAAAAACGAAGGTTTGTACCTACATGTTTTTTATAAACATACAAAAATTCGGAAACAGACTTGGAGATGGCTGAAAAATGCTTTTAAGGGTGCTCATATCCCAAGCAAAACTTGAGGGAAATACCAAAAATCCTTAAAATCCCAACCAAAAACAACCAAAATAAAAAAAACAACGTATTTTTCATAGACTCAAGGCAATGCTTACCATATGCTTACATCTTTGTTATATCTGAACCTAGATATGCTTATAAGTGCAATGCTTATAAAAAAAAATCAATCTTAATTCATGCCTTTCAATCAAAAGGTGAAGTAAGCACTTTCGATCTACACTTTTTTTCTAAGAACAAACCATATGAACAGAATACGGCTTTGAGTGCCAAAATATTAACATCAAGTTTAGAGCATTTTAAGGCTTTGTGGACTTTAAAACACTCGATTTCTTTGGAGAATGGACAAAAATACTCAAAAACTGGTGAAAATGAGAACATTTTAAGAATAGTTTTAAGCTTAAAACTTAAAAGGTCAAGAACATCCAAAGGCTTAAAAAAATTGGATTTTCTTATTAAAAACGTGTTTTTGAAGAAATATTTCATTCCAACTTGTTTTGAAAAGATTGCCCTATCCAAAGGTGCAGTAAAAAGTGAAAGTTATTTACTTGTTTTTATATAGGCTTTGTGGACTTTTAAACACTCGATTCTTTGGAAAATGGACAAAGACATTCAAAAAACTTTTTAAGAACAGTTTTAAGCTTAAAACTCAAAAGGTTAGGAACTTCCAAAGGCTTAAAAGAAATTGGATTTTCTTATTAAAAACGTGTTTTGAAGAAATATTTCATTCCAACTTGTTTTTGAAACACTTAGGTGCAGTAAAGTTATGTGAAAGTTATTTACTTATTTTTATATAGACTTGTGCTTGAAGGTGTGACTTTATCTTCATTTTCAGTTATGGAAACAGACGAAATCAATATAGATTCACTACTTACAAAAGATGTTGAAAAAGAAACTTCAAAAGATAATGAAATGCTTCAAGATTCTCCAGAATTCTAATCATTCATTCTTGAAGTTAGTTTTATCAAAGGATTGATACCTGGCAAATAAGTTCAACTAGTAAAGTCTTTACGAATAGAGAGGCTGTCATCGTAACGTTACAATTGATTTTGATAGTCAAAAAGAAGAAGTGACACTTGAGCATAAAGTTGTTAGTGGAATTCCACCGAGCTGGAATTTCCATGTAGAATTGCCACACTCGAGTGCAAAATTGCTGCATTGATTGGTTCTCTATTCTGGACATTAATTCTGGACATAATCGTTAATTAACGTTTCAATTTTCTCCATTTCTTAAAAATGGTTATTCTTATAAACAAAACTCTTGATCAGTGTTTAAATAGGTCATGCAGGGTTTATAAAATTTGAGTTTATATCAGTGATGGTTTAGCTGTGTTTTTTAAATTTATTGTCAATTTTAAATTTTAATGTTATTCCCAAAAATATTTATTTATGACTATAAATTAATGAAATTGTGTACATAGTTTTATTGAATTTATTTATATTATTGTTATTGTTAATATGATTATTACAGTTCGCGAAAATTTAAGTTTAGAGATCTACATTTGTTGTTCTTTGAAGGTAAAAAATACTGTTGTTCGAACCTGTCTTATCAAAGCCTTTTACTCAAGGCTTAAAAAGTTTAAGGCAAGAAAGTATAACATTCTTTTCCTTTCTTGTCCCAGTAGCGCGGTGATCAATCAAAATTAGGCCAAACTGGGGAGGCAATTTTCAAAAATTGTGATTTTGACGCCCCCTATTAAAAGTAAAATATGTTTTAAGATAACGCAAGCGAAGCGAGCATGAAAATTTTCGGGTACTTTTTCTCTTTTTGGCTAATAACTGCTAATAGCGCTCCGCAACGCATAGGTCAGCTTGCAACCCTTGTACCCCCGGGTATTTGGCTTTTCCAATTCCTTTCTGTAAGCCTTATATTATCAAAATTTCAAGGTTAAATGTTTTTAAGCTACCCTTAAAGAGATTGCATTTTGGTTAATAGGTAAACCTTAGAGACTTTTTTACTATTTCTTTCCCTCGAAGCTAAAATGAGACTAATTTGAAATTCTCTGGTTTTTAGACTTTGGAAAGGTCTATCATCCTTAAGGCATGCACATACCTAGTGTCCATTTTTGTCTAAGTGCCCCCCCCCCGCCCGGGTATTGGAATTGAAAATTCCAGACTCTATACATAAATTCAAAATTACTTTTGCCTGGACCAGTACAATTTATAAAGTTTGAGAAAGCGTTTCTGCAAGATAACATATCAGGTTGGATCTCAACATTTAGCCTTTTTCTTTCTTTAGCAAATAAGATTTCCGAAAAAAAGAAATAAATTTATTGGAATTGCTAAAATTGAATGATGTCCAACCACTACCAAGACGACGAACTGGCGTTTATCTTTGGGTGGCAATTTCAAGCTTGGTGCTTCACAGTGCATAAATTCTTAGCTACTCCAGGCTACTCCTTCAGATATAAGAAAGTAAGTATTTTTTGATGAATCTGGCTAAAATTAACCAGCTAATTTTTTTTGGGGCTCCGCTTTTCTGCAGCATTTTAGCTTCAAATTTATGGTGCATAGGCATGGTCAGCTCTTCCAGATAAAAAATACCTTAAAGGAACTTATTTTGGCGAGCAGCGAAAATCGTAATAAAGTTTAATTTTGGCGAGAAATTATTTTGGCAACTCAAAAAATTTTTTAATTTTGCCGAAAACTTATTTTGGCGAATAACTGGGGAAATCATCTTTTTTCTGCCTTATTTTTAGCATTTTTGTCGGAATGAAGGGTAATTTGGGAAAAATTCCAAAAAATTTAATTTTGGCGAGAACAAATTTTGACGATTGAACAAAATATTTAATTTTGGCGAATTTTTTCTCAATTCGCCAAATTCGCCAAAATTAGTTCCCGCCAAAATAAGTTCCCTTACGGTAATCGAGGGTTTTAGAATCCCCCCCCCTGGGGCCACAAAAATCGTTCTTATTTTTAAGGCTAAACTGAAATATTTTTAAAAGGTTTACGCTTTTATATTTCTACTAATCTGACCCTTCATTTTCTTGAAATCAGCTGTTCCAGTATTGTTCTTAAATTGTTCCTAGGGTTTCGGTCTTTTTCAACCTCGTAGTTCTTAGAAAGAGAGTGCAATTGATTTTCACGATGCCTTTTTCACAGGCAAGCTCAACAAAATGAGATAGAATAGAAATTTATAGATTTTCATAAAACTATACCGTCTGAAATTTTAAGTCAACTTTATTATCCTTCCCTCTTAGATGTGTCCTTTACGTGAAGAATGACCGTACCTCTATACAGCTCTCTTTGCATGATTAAACGTAAGTTTATCATTCAAAAATATTATATTTATTAAATAGAAAGGATGCGCACCCCTATGCTGACATAGCAGAATATACAAAAGATTTGTGCACATGCGGGGCCTAAAGGGGAAAAGTCGTTCTTTCTTGTTTTTAAAAATGCTGTGTAAGTATAACTTGAATGCTATAATAGCGATCATGTGACCAAAAGAGTTCATTTAGAAATCAGAAATGGAGCAATCGTTATCATGCAGTAAACGATCAGATTTACGATCCCTTATCTTCAAATCGCTTCAAAAAATACCTTCAAAAAACAAATAGAACCTGGCGGAATATATTACAGTCCACCTAAAGCAAAAGCTCGAAATCGAGATCTACCATATAATATTGGACCACTTTAATCGCGCTATCAAGCCTATCAAAAAGCCTTTAAAAAATATGAAATCTGGTTTTAAGCTTTTTTCAGTTACACCTAGCCTAGGTTTTTTTTAAGTTACACAGACCATTTTTATCATGGGTTGTCCTTCCACCACTAACAACCCCTTCTTTTCTTAATGCCTAACAGTAAAAATGTATACTTTTAGGGAAACATAAAAACTTTTATAATTAAATAGACTATTAAAATTATGCTAATGACAGTCATATTAAACAAAAATGTAGAAAAGAAACGGAGCTATTAGATAAAGTATACAAACCTGGTCCCCATGTATCCCAGGCTTTATTTACGTTACTGATGGACGCCAGAGAATACACTACTGCTGTGGCTGCGATCACAGACCTTTATATATCCCTGGACAAAGCTATATCTGCCATCTTTGATCGAAATTTTTCTTGAATTGGTACCCGTAAAAAAAGCCATTGCAGTGTTAGAAATTAACGTCTAACGACGCTACATCATCAAAAGTTTTCGAGGAAAAGTAGATCTAGCGCTTTCAATGCTTTTAAACCACTTTTCAAAAAACTTCGATCAAAGAATTTGCCTGGCCGGGATTGAGAAACTTAGTGAATGCAATGCCAAATGGTTTCAAATCCAGGAACAAATAAAATCTGACGTTTTGTTTTTAAATTACGTATTTTTCATATCAAACAGTGGACATCGCTAGTGTATTATCTGGCGCTATCAAAAGGCATCAAAAAGCTAATAATACGCAGGAAACAAGGTTGAAAGTATACAAATTCACATTAATCTAATAGAATCTATTATAGTAAAATTATAGGTATCTATCGAGTAATCTATTTTGCAGTCAAAATACAAATCAAAAGAAATAAGGTTAAATTATTGATTATATTTTATTCTAAAAATTGACGATATCTAGAGATAGAATGTTTCGTTTTTTGTTCAATAAGAATCTCAATTGCTGTGTTGCGTTTTAAAGAGTAAAAATAGACATAAACAAAGGTTTTTCCTGGTTTTTCTACTCATAGCCGTGGTCTATAATAGACTATTTTTGGGACTCGCTGTAATTTTAACATACATATCCTTACTTTTTGGCCCATTTCATCATAAATATTCTTATAAAGTAAATTCTTATAGAAAATAGCGTGTAATTGGGAGATGGCAACCTCGATAAGGCTGTGTAAAACGTGCGTATTATAAGAATGGGCTTATATTTTGGACAATTTAAAGCTTAAAATGTTCTAATTGGCTTTCTTGAAATTAATTCATTTGAATAGATAAATTCAACTTGGGTTTACAAAAATTGACCCTCAAATCTCCTCTAATTTAAAGTTGGGAAGTAAACGAATTACTGCAATTGCAAAAGCTTCAACCACAATGTTCTTATAAACTGGGTTATTATAAAAAAGTGTGTAAATAGTTGAGTAAGAAAAATATTTTAAGATAAATCTATTGAAAGTCAAGAAAAGTAACTACCCCGGGGGGGGGGTGCTTGGTGAAAATGGGTGTCGGGTGTGTGCGAGCCATAAGGTTCCCTTTTTTAAACCCACGAAAGTCTCTCAAAGGGGTACATAAACGATAAATTAACAATTGCCCCTTTGAAAGGGTCCAAAATTACAAAATATCAGAAATTGTCTCCCTCAAAGGGTCATAAAATCTAGTAATTTTGAGCGGTGTAAAAAATCAGGCTCTTTAAGGTTAGGGCTTCGAACTTTGGCTTGGACATTCCCGTCACCTCACAAACCCGCTCACTCCCCTCCAGGGTAACTGTGCTACACGTTTTTTTATAAGAACATCCAAAAATTTTGAAGCCTTAAAATGTTCTTAACTTTTTGAGCTTTAAGCCTAAAAATGTTCTTTAACATGTTCTTATTTTCACCATTTTGTGAGCATTTTTGTCCATTTTAGAGTTTATAAAGCCTTATTCTTAATTTTTTGGCCATTTACATCATGGACATTCTTATTAAGTGTATTCTTATATAAAAAAAGCGTGTATGGGAGCTTATTTCCTACTTTTACTACTTTACTTACTTATTGCTAAATTGCTTAGAATTTATTTATTTCATGCTTGGCTTCAGTCGACGTTTTTTTTAGCCTCATTACTCTTATAATGAAATTGTTCATATAAAAAACAGTGCACACAACGCAATATATTAAATCCAGTTTCTTCCTTTCGTTATACCCGGAGCATTCATCTTTTTCAGAACATTTTTAGGTTCTCGTAAGTATCGAATTTGTTTTCTTTCATAAAATTTTCAACCATATTTTCCTCTCTACTTTTGTACACTGTTATATGCATCTTCTTCCCGATAGCATAAGTGAGCATCGATCGAATCATTTCTCTTCCGTTCTCCGTTTTGACTCCATCACCTCCCATCAATGAAAACATGACTTTCTCTGGAAGAAACTCTTCACAAAATGTTTCCAAATACAATGAATATTGCATGGATGGATGATTGAAACATAGAGTTATTTTATTCTCTTCATACAAACCGTACCCAGCAAAAAGTTCTGTGAATCGGACACGAATTCTTTTTAGATTTGTTTTGACGCATCTTCTCATCAGTTTCATGAATTCTTCGTTAACGACTGATTCTTCAAAATAGAACTCAAATTTCTTAATAATTGGATTGTTCATTTCTGTCATCAAATTATTGAATTGTACGTAATATTTTTCGGGTAACCCTCGAATGGAAAGTTCTGGTACGTTGTTATAATTAATGTCATAACTTTCTGGATAAGCTAATTTTAGCTGCCATTGTGGGTGATTACAATTTATTTCAAACATACCAAATATATCATGATTTATTTTGAATTGTAAAAGTTTTATATTTGCATTTTGTAAAAGAGAATGAATGTGTTCAATTTCATAATCTGAAAGCGATTTCTTTAATTGACAAAGACTCAATCCTTTTCTGATAGCATCAATGTTTTCTGTTTCTAGTCGTTTAACGAATGGAGAACAAAGTGTCTGTTTCAATTCAATTGTTTCCTTATCTGATAACACAAGGTAATATTCAGGTATCTCAACTGTCCTGATATTTGCGGCTTTTAAGATAAAGATAATTTGCTCAATGTCAATATCGAATATTAAAGTATCAACAGCTAAGCAATGACTCATTTGCGGTAGTTTCAGTTTTTCTTTAAACACAATACCAATAAAAGTCTGGAGATCTGGTAAAATATTACGACGCATCATTAGCGTATTGTTTAAGATGAAACGTTTTGGAAAATCTGTTGATTCAAGCTTCCTTATTTGTGTCATAAAGTAGAGTGACTCAACGAATATTTGACTGTCTCTTCTTATAGGGTATGATTCGTCAATTATAATGTCACCATCTGGAAACGTAGATCTATCAATACGATGTTTATCTTCTGCAACAAAGATCAGCCATTTTCCGAAGCTATTTTCATTTTCGATATTTAAGCAGTTTGACTGGATTTTACAACATGATGGCAGCTTTGCCGGTAGATTATGCTGAGTAATGAAGAAATGGGCATTCCTATCGTTGAATTGTACGGTGAGTTCAACCTTTTCAAATTGAAAATTACTTAAGTTACCAATGTTGTCAATTTCAAATCGGGCTTCAAAATATGTAGCCAAAAAATCAGTACATTTTGGTTCGTCTAAATCAATGAATACTGTTTTATTTCGAATCATACAATTTGGTAGTTTTTTCTGGTCTGATATGTATTTATTGAATTTGATACGATTTTTCAGACTAAGTGCTTTTTCTATTAAAGTCTTTGGTGTGCTCTGGTAAATTTGCTCAAGGTTATTAAAAAATGCGACGAAAAGTTCGTTTTCTATGTTACTTAACATTCTTTGAGCTGCCAAGATTGTTGGTAGACAACTGGTTAATTCTCGATTCGATTTGTACGATGCCACAGACTTTGTGATTGCCAGATACATCCCACTAAAGAATTCTTGGAAAACGAGGTGGGTAAATTGAAAAGTTGGCTCCTTCATCGCACTTCCTTCAAACTTTGTAAAAAAGCCTGTTTTCTCTAGGTCACATTCAAACTGAATTTCTCCCATTTCTTTTGATGTGAATATCACTTGATTGTTCATGTATAGCTTGGTAGATAATTTCATCAAGGAGTATATGATATTCAAGATTTTTCGGTCATTGACAATGGTATGAAAGTCCATTCTTCCTGAAGAATTATTGATACGGAGATGGTTTCTCAGGAATACAAGGCAACTGTAAAAATAAATCTCAGTTATTGTTTCTAAATTGGTCGGTATGAGCTGTTCATTGAATATATGGCACACTATCCACAGGAATATTGGAATTGTACACATTTGTCTCAGGTTGTCAGATAGTCGAAGTTTTTCTATTAATCTTGCGGACTTTTCTTTGTTGTTGAAGAATTTACGAATGTACTCTACGGTATTTTCATATGTGAAACCACATATTTCCACCGTCTTAGTGTTTCTTGTATCCAAGACATAATTTTGTAAGAATTGACACGCTTTAGGTCTACCGCAAACGATCGTTTTATGTCCGGGTATAAATTTCTGATCGATTATCTGTCGGACAGTTTGCACATGATGAATGTCGGACACTAACTTGTTTTCAAGTTCGTATATATTGTGAAGTTCGTCCAATCCATCGATCACAATCATAACTTTACTTCCTAGACTTTTTAAATCATCCAAAGTGATTAATTCAAATACCTCTGGATAACACGTCTTGAAAATCTCCTCTAATGTCGTTTTTTCGTTTACAAGATTGTTTAGTTCTCGACATGCAAAAGTGAACATAAATTCTATTTTGAAGTCGGTGTCGAGTTCACCTTTGGCCCACTTCAGATTGTACATCTCAACTAGACTTGTCTTCCCACAACCTTAAATATTCAAAAAGTTATTTGAATTGAGAAATTTTCTTTAGCACAAGTACGTTCAAAGCCCTGTTGTGTGCAGATTTGTAATACTTGCGCAGATTTGTAATACCTGCGCAGATTTGTAATACTTTCTGCGCAGATTTGTAATACCTGCGCAGATTTGTAATAAACTTTGCGCAAATTTGTAATACTTGAGCTGCGCAGAAATGTAATACTTCTCTGCGCAGATTTGTAATTTGTAATTTAGATTTTTACTTCGAGGGGATATGTCTCCCACGAAGAAAAGTTTCGAAAAAAAGACTTAGAAAATAATTAGAAAATCACACAAAGGTTGTAGATCTTTTGTATGACATTAACTTTATAAGAAACGAAGTAAAAATTGGCTTTTGGCAGTTGGTTCTTTCAATACAAACATGGGATTGGGAATAATTTTAATATTTTCATTTTTCTTATCATCATTAACTTTATAAGAAACGAAACAATATCTTTTAATCTAATGGAAATTGGCTTCGGCGCTGGTTCTTCAATACAAATATGGGATTTGCTTATTTTAAGTATTTTCATTTTCTTATAATATCAACTTTATAAGAAACTAATCAATATCTTTGATCTAAAGGAAATTAGTTCTTATAAAAGCAGTGCTTATAAAAAAATAATATGTTCATGTTATTCTTCGTGTACCTTGTTTACTTCGAAATAAACAATTACCGACAAGAAAGAATTTTTATTTTACGAGTTGATTAGTTTCTTTAAAAGCAGTTCTTATAAAAAATAAATATGTTCATGTTATTCTTCGCACCTTGTTACTTCGAAATAAACAGTTACCGACAAGATAATTTTTTTTACGATTATGATTAGTTTCTAAAAGCAGTTCTTATAAAAAATATGTCCGCGATTCTCAGAAACAATTTCTATATTACCAGATAAATTTCTTATAAAAGCACTGCTTAGAAAAGAAATATTAATTGATTAGATTCGATGTGCATAATCACAACTTATTGGGTATTATTTCTGAGTCGTTTAATTGCATTTTGTTCGCAGAATAGAACGTGGTTCCAATGAAATATCAATTCCAAATTACAAATCTGCGCAGAGAAGTATTACATTTCTGCGCAGCTCAAGTATTACAAATTTGCGCAAAGTTTATTACAAATCTGCGCAGGTATTACAAATCTGCGCAGAAAGTATTACAAATCTGCGCAGGTATTACAAATCTGCGCAAGTATTACAAATCTGCGCACAACAGCCCATTGATATTCTGAACTTTTTTGTTTTATCTAAACTTATAAAACATTGTTAAAATGTCTTATTTTGAATATTCGAAATGCTCTTAAAATTTTGGCCTCAGTTCCTTTTGCTCTTGTAAAATTAATGTTAATGTTAATTTAAAAATTATATCCTCTTCCACTACATACCTGCAACTCCCCTTGCAACCACAATGTCATCGTTTTTCTGGAATAAGTCCACAATTTTCATACCGTCTTTTGTCTTCAATCGTTGATTCCTCAGAATTTCACAATCAGAATTGCTGAATTTCTTCTCGTATTCCGTACTATTAAGGATGGTTAAGTTGACAAATTTCTCTTCTCTAGGCACATAACATGTATTTGAACTTGAAAGCGAGAATGGCTCTTTTACTAGCCAATCAATCAACTTTTTGATGGTTTTATGCTTCAACAATCTTGACGCTTCATATAGCCCTGGAAAAGAGATAAAAGGGGAAGATTTTTAAAACTTTTCGTAAAAAGAACGTACTCTGTTCTATTGCTGTCAGGTATTTCCTTCATATTAAGAAATATATTTTTCGCAAGGGTTTTAGCTAAACTAGCCTCTCTCTATCCCAACACGCGATCTTTTATCACTCTGTTTCGGTGTCGAGGGAAAAACCGTGGTCGTCTGGCACAGCTAAACGAGAGAATTAAAAATTCAAAGTTTTCTCCCAAGGCGGCACAAAAATTATAGAATACAAATAAATTTGTGAAGCTCCAGGAAGTAAGGAAGCATTGTTTGAAATCCGATCGCAGATTTCAGCAACTTTCATCCAACTTATGGATACTTCTGTCATTCCAGATGCCTGAAGAACCTAGAAGAAGAGGACGATCTACATGCTGACACTGGACTCAACCCAAATGAAATGAAAACAGTTATGGCAGACAGACAGACAGACAGACCTGCAATACAAACTTCGTCATGTCACCGAATGGAAGAATCGGATGGTACTGTCTGTCTGTCTGTCTGTCTGTCTGTCTGTCTGTCTGTCTGTCTGTCTGTCTGTCTGTCTGTCTGTCTGTCTGTCTGTCTCTGTCTGTCTGTCTGTCTGTCTGTCTGTCTGTCTGTCTGTCTGTCTGTCTGTCTGTCTCTGTCTGTCTGTCTGTCTGTCTGTCTGTCTGTCTGTCTGTCTGTCTGTCTGTCTGTCTGTCTGTCTGTCTGTCTGTCTGTCTGTCTGTCTGTCTGTCTGTCTGTCTGTCTGTCTGTCTGTCTGTCTGTCTGTCTGTCTGTCTGTCTGTCTGTCTGTCTGTCTGTCTGTCTGTCTGTCTGTCTGTCTGTCTATGCGATCTTTAATCAACAAACCGATCATTGATAAATGACCCTCTATTTTCTTCCCTAAAAATTATTCTACTAAAGCTTTGATTTTAACAATATCTTTTAACCCTGATTTTTTTTGATGACTCTTGAAGTATTTATCCAATTGAGTTAAAATTTTGCAAGTAGTGTGCATATGTATTGCCATCTTCGGTGAAAATTTCGGCATCATTGTTGATGTCATCGGCACCTGACATTTTTCATATTTTCATATTTCGAAAAAACATATTGTATGTTTATGTATGCACCTTACAGTTAGCCTGGATATCCAAGGTCAAAGTTTTACAAAAAACAAAAATTGCTTAGCTAAAGCTAAAGAATGAAAATGCTTTCAAAACTTTCCTATAGGCAAACTTGGGTAAAATTACAAAAATTAATGACAAAACAGTCTTACAAGATCTAAAACCATTTAAAACATCCAAAGATTACACCAAAGACTATAAACACGTTTGCATGTATCACCATGACCAACCATGGTTTCTTAGAAAATAAACTCGCATCTGTTTCTTCTTTTTCATGTTTTCGTGTATCTAGAAGCTATATCTACACTAACAAGGGGGGGGGATTGACCTATTTTGTTACATAATTTATCCGTGTCATGTAGATCGGGCCTTACGGCTTTAGCGAAGTGAGTGCAAGCAAGTGGACTGCACTCTCATCTGAGAATGCAAATCGCGGAGACAAGGCTGTAAACCAGAACATAAAATTTAAAAAACTAGACTGTGAAATAGTTTACCGCCTGGTTTTCCAGGCTACCTTACAGTAAGAGAGAAACATTTTTCTAAAAAGTTATCACAGTTGTCATCAGTTCAGTATCGAGATTCAAAATGAAACGAAATCTTAAAATTCAAAAAGATAACAGAAAACAAGACACCTTTCCTATGCTCATGATAGAATCGAAGCTGAAACACAAGCAGACGAAAACAGAAGAATTCTCGAAATATTTTACGAATTACCAATAATTTTTTGAGTTTCTAAGTCATTTTATGTTTGATGTTTTTAAAATATCAGACACTTTTAAGAGATGATTCTCAAACGGTGTTGCCATTTTTCATGTTTAAACCTATTCGGCCTAGGGGGGGGGGGGTGCTGTTTCTGTTCGGAGGTCAAATTATTGCTAATAGCTCCTGAAATAATAGAGCTTTTGCCATGAAATTGTCTGTAAATTCCTAACTTTTATTTAGCTTCAAAATAAAAAAAAATTGACACCTAAAAATTTTCACACCTTGAGCATCATGACATTTCTGACAGTAAGGTGTCACAAAAATTGACACTTTTCCAATACAAATTTATTTTTAATGTCAAATATATCATTTAAACCGTAATTTATTGAATATTTAGGATAAAATAAGCAATTTAAACTCAGGCAACTTTTTTCTAAAGCCTCTGTTAGAATACAATATCTATTTATAAGAACAAAGGAAATTTTCGGTTTTTGCTCACTTTGGACATGATGAGCGACGTCATCAAAAAGTTTTTTGTCAAAAGTTACCTTATATGACAAGGATCTTGTGTGCCAAATTTCATCCAAAAAGACCCACTAGATCGAAATTTAAGGGGTGGTACAGGAAAAGACCCCCCCCCCCCCAAGTTCGCCCCTAAAAGCCTAGGTTGAATAGGGTTAAGGTAAAAATATCAAAGTTCAGCTATCTTCTTTCAAAGTTACTTAGAAATAATTATATGATACTAGTAAATTTTCGTCTCTAGCCCCACGAGATTTACACCAGGAAGGACTAGGCGAAATTTCAGTTTAAACAAGCCAGTTATGCAACCAATATGGTTGATCAAAGCAAAAACTACATTTTAGGAGGAGCAACCAACATTTTAGGGGCCATACACTGCAAGGTCAATGTACCAATCAATCTAGACTATTGATAAAGTTTCATTTGAATTTGAATCAAAGTTACTAACCTTCAGTAATCAGAGTGTTCTCCACTATATAATCGACCATGTCACACCGCCCAAGTTTCAATAAATTCTTCCTTAATTCAAACCAGGGAACATACTCAATAGCTTCCTCAACGTTGGTTTCATCATTCTTATCTTTTCCTAATCTTTGGAGAAGCTTAGCATTTTGGTCACCAATTTTAGATGATACGTATTGTCGAACCTCCTGGAGACAAAAATCGTCACAGCCTATCGAACAAGATGGAATCACATTTAATACATTTGAATTAGCCTCAGCTTAAAATCTTGTTGTTTGCTATCTCTCACCTAGTGAATGGGCCATTCCTTTAAATTTCCATACAAGAGGGTGGACGAACCTTTTCAAGTCAAAAAAGCACTCTTTTAAGGCCGGTCCCACTTGCGCGCGCTTCGATCGCACTTTTTCGAGCAAAGCTTTTACGCTGTTGGTCAAAAGTAAAATGAAGCAACTCCATTGGCGCGATCTGACGTAACAGGTGAAAAAAGTTGAAATGTATTCAACTTTTTTTTTCAGGCGCGCGCTATATTTTTATGATGTAGTCTTTTTTCCTAGCAAAAAGGATTGAAGCCAAAAAGTGCGATCGCAGCGCGCGCAAGTGGAGACCGGCCTTTAGACCCCGGGAAATTCTGCTCGAATTACCCCCTGGAGATGTTCGTCCAACCTCCTTTCTCAAAAGAAAATCGTATTTTTAAAGAAATGGAAAAAGGAAAAATCTTATCCCTAGGTCTACTTAATGACAATAGTGTATTGTGTAATACTCCTTTGATGATTTACCTGATTTCGTTTCTTTTGGACTCAAATTGTTAAGGAGCTCAACGGCTTGAGAAATATTATCAATTTGCTTGGCCATTTCATAGACATTTTCTTTCAAATCTGCGAATTTGCCATCTCTGTCAATGTTCTCAGTGTTTATATTTTTAATGTCGCTTTTAATGACAGCAATGCTTTCGTCTTTGTCTTGAATCTCATTTTTCATTTCTGTAACTTCCTTTTGGACATTTCCTAGGTCCTTGTCCATTTCTGAAATGTTTGTGTTAATGTCAGCAACGTTCCTCCGAATATCTGCAACGTTGTCCTGAGTGTCAGCAACATCTCTCCGAATATCTACAACGCTGTCCTGATTGTCAGCAACATCTCTCCGAATATCTGCAACGTTGTCCTGAGTGTCAGCAACATCTCTCCGAATATCTACAACGCTGTCCTGATTGTCAGCAACATCTCTCCGAATATCTGCAACGTGTCCTGAGTGTCAGCAACATCTCTCCGAATATCTACAACGCTGTCCTGATTGTCAGCATCTCTCGAAGATCTGCAACGTTGTCCTGAGTGTCAGCAACATCTCCGAATATCTACAACGCTGTCCTGATTGTCAGCAACATCTCTCCGAATATCTGCAACGTTGTCCTGAGTGTCAGCAACATCTCTCCGAATATCTACAACGCTGTCCTGAGTGTCAGCAACATCTCTCCGAATATCTACAACGCTGTCCTGATTGTCAGCAACATCTCTCCGAATATCTGCAACGTTGTCCTGAGTGTCAGCAACATCTCTCCGAATATCTACAACGCTGTCCTGATTGTCAGCAACATCTCTCCGAATATCTGCAACGTTGTCCTGAGTGTCAGTAACATCTTTCTTGATAGTAGTAGTATCACTTTGGATGTCAAAAACATCACACTGTATGTCTTGAACTTCATCTGAGATTGTTTTCTGATTCGATTTCAATTTAGCAAAACATTTTTTCAAAGATTGAAGAACAAGATGGTGCTTTGGATCGAGTGGCATAGTTTCCAAAAATGTTGTATTGTATGTATACTTCAGACCTTTGATAATATCGCAACCTTCCTGCCATTTTTGCTGAAATAGTATAAGATCAATGGTTTTTGCTGCTATATGGTTGATAAAATTCCTCCATTCACGAGCTCTTATAACAAAAGCAGCTATTGAGGTGTCTGTCGATGGTGGATTTTTGTTTCTCCAGCCTTTCTTTCCAGCCGGTGGTGGTAGGTTAGTAAATTTTTGAATGAGTAACGCGATTAAAGTTACATCAAACTCTGAAGAAAAAGTCTGATTTCCACCAGTAGGTAAAAGCAATTCTAACTGATCTTTTTTAAGTATTTTATTCTGAACCAGTTGATTCAAAGTTTTTTTGTTGTTCGAAAAGAATTGATACAATGCAACAGGGTTGTCAGGGATTCCTTGGTAAGATAAATCCTTTAACTTATTGTGAAGCACTTGGAGTAGAGAATTCTTTATAGGATCATGTAGGAAGCATGTCAACCGAAGCCAATGTTCAATTTCTTTGATAGCATTGGCCACAGAAACATACGAAGACATTTTTCATCTAACCCATGTCCTAAAATATAAAGATAACATAAATTAGGTAGATGTAACGTGCTGTGCTGCTAGGATAACATACTCTTCTTGATTACACGCATCTTTATAAGAACGGTGTTTTACCATTAGGCGTAGTAGTGCAGCGATTTTTAACCTTGATTTCCATCTGGGAGGCCAGGGTTCGATGCTAACTCCTTGCTATGATTCACCAGGCATTGCATGTGGTGTGATGACGATACTCATTGGTTCAACACCTGCGAATGTATGTTCTCTCGTGTAGTATGAGTATCGGCGTCTACACACCAATAACTCTGTTATGTCGCGAGCGCAGTGTTAGCAGTGTCTGGTAAGCGTGGTAATTTTCCTACCCTAGGGTAGGTATCTATCCAGGGATAGGGCACTTCTATCTTCACTCTGTTTTATCATCCATTTCATCATGGATATTCTTAACTTTTGGGGAAAATCATCCTAAAATATTCTTACGGTGTTCATAGGTTAGGACCCGGGGGGGGGGGCAGCTGGGCAAAAGGACCGACGGGTATGTGCGGGTCCTAAGGGTACCTTTTCCAATATGTTTAAAATGCACTGTAAGGGTAGAAATTTCAGAAAATTCTTGAAAAATCTAGATATTTTGACCAAAAATGCTAGAATTTTGACCATTTTTTGCACGTAAGGGATCGAAAATTTTGGGGAAAATGCACTCTAAGGGTATGATTTTCACTGATTTTTGCTGCACTGTAAGGGTGCAATTTTAAAAGCCAATTTTTGGCCCGCACATACCGTCAGTCCGCAAACCCAGTGCCCCCCCCCCCGGGGGTTAGGATCAAAATGTTATCCTAGATTTAGCATGTAATACATACCTAAAGCATAAAATGGCATTTTTGTGAAAGTATAGGTCTTTTCATGAATTATTTTGAGTGCAACGACTACCTACTTTTGAAACCATTACCATACCAAGGTGATTAAATCGTTTGAGTCTTCAATTGTTACCTTTTAAATAGATTAGACTCCTAATCGCACGATGGGTTATTTTTTCTTATTTGGCACGCCCTCAAAGAGAGCAATTAATTGTTAATTGCATCCTGTAGAGAGCAATTAATCGTTAATCACACTCTTCAATGCTGCGCCAATGTTTACAAAAATGATTTTAATGTTTTTTCTTACATTTTTTTTGCATCGAACGTTTTAATTGCATTCGAAATTCATTTTTTGAGAACGAAAATCAATAAACAACAATAAAAGAAAGACACAGAGAGAAGAGAAAAATATAAAACTCTCAGTGTAATTTCTGTAATTTACTTTCCTTACTGGGAAAAAGTAGTGAAAGCCATTGTGCGATTAGCTCGTAATCACATAATAACTCGTACAATTCGAAAATTGCACTCGTGATTTTTTTGTTTTGAATTTTCCTCGTCCTTTCGGACTCGGAAAATTAATAACAAAAAAATCACTCGTGCAATTATATTCGAATTGCACTCGTTATCATGTGATTACATATACTAATCAACTCTTCTGGGAATCAATTACCATATCAATATTTTGAAAACAACGTAAGCTTTGCTCGTTACGTAATTTATGAAAAGGTCCATTTAGCCTCGCTTCAAGTTTTTCGAATTTTTTATTCGAAGATTATGGTTTTGTCTATGGACTTATGGTTGGAATATTTTTAACAAGCAGCAAAACTGTAATTGATTAGTACGAAAAATAGCAAAAGTCTTGAGCGCATTGAGTGAGTGTAGTGAGTGATGGTCCCAAAAGTATGAGACAATTTTTCTAACTTTCTCAGCACCCACTTATACTATGTTAAAAAGCTATACACCGGATCTTTTTTCACTAGAGCGATCTAAAATTAGTATAAAATTTCTAAAAAAATGAAAAATGAAGACGAAAAATGAAAACGCTTACCTTAAGGGAACTAATTTTCGCCGGAACTAGTTCAAAAAATGGTAAAAATAAGAACATATTAAGAACATTTCTAGGCTTAAAACTAAAAAAATTAAGAAACATCCGAATGCTTTAAAAAAAATTGGAAGTTCTTTTAAAAACAAAGTGTATAGCTTTTTGATATAGCATGAAGTGGTTATTGAGAAGTATTCAGACTTTCGGATCGATTGAAAGGGTTTACAATACCTTACTTAACGGTTAAGAAAAGAGTGGATTTGGTAGATTTACCCGAAAATTTATTATCTACGTCGATTTCATGTACCGGTTGCGCCTTAAATAGGTTTCTTTCTTTCTAACAAATTTTCTCGAGTACTATGACTTTTAACCCTTTAAGTGCCACGGTCATTCTTTTCTAGGTTTTTTAAAGAAAATCGCTAATTCAAACTTAAAGGCTTATATCTCCGGATCTAGAAGGAGTTAGAAGCTCGTTTATAGTTTATTGAATAGCTTAGAGTCTTCTCTTTTTATTTAGGCGCTGCGCGGACCTGCCTGAATGATAGAAAAATGCCCAATGGTAAAACTTCAAATTAATTCGCTGGAGGACAGAATCATTCTAGGGTCACTCGTTGACCAAAAATGGTCAAAAAACGGTCAAAATCTTAAAAAGGTGGATAGAGTTCACTTTTGATTTTTCTTTTGCTTGACCATGAAGCCCAATCCAATTCCTACGAGTTAGACCAAAAATGACGATTTCTAACTCAAACTGGGCATTACTCCTACATAGCCCATGTCTGATATGTACGACATTGGCACTTAGAGGGTTAACAAACTGAATAGTTAGACGATTTTTTTCCGTCTCAGTATAAATGGAACCAATCTTCTACTGTAATGGAAACGGCATAGCAATTATCTTTTGCATGGCAATGAGCTTTTGTTTGCAATTAAAAACACGTATTCATCAACTTAAGGGTGGGTTTACATCTAGGAGAGAATCGACTGAAAAATACAATATAAATAGCAAGATTTCTTTTGATTTCATCACGGTTCCTTTTTTTATTAAAGTTATAATTGATTTTTCCTTAGCTTTCTCATTGGTTGAAAGTTTATTACGGAATGCAAAGATTGTTTTCCTATATTCTTCTAGACTGGAGTCGTTTATAATGCGTGTAATACTGATAATACCAATACTAATAATAATAATAATAATAATAATACGGGATTTAGTTTGTATAAACGACTGGAAGAATCCGGTGTTCCAGCCTTATAGATACCACGGCTAGCTACGCAGAAACTTGCGTAGCGAGAAAAAAATTTATCAAACAACAACAAACTCTCAAAACGAAATCAACTCAAATGAAAAACTTTCAATACACAAATCCACACATATTTTTTTTCTCAAGAATTATTTTGAGCAGGAAAAAATTATAATTGCAATATTGACACTTTTCTTTTGTTTGGAGTTAGTGCACAAAGGTTTCTAGACGACTAAAATTGTTCAATTCATTACTTTTTACTTTATTTCTACTATGTATAAATTAGTCGTCTAGCTTGCTAGACTAATATTCTTCCGATTATGCATTCCTACACCTACACATTTATACAAGATCATGCTGCTTAGTAAAGTTTGATGAAAAAAAGCATTTACGTACTTTCCATTTGAAGAAATTCCAATCATGTTACACGTTTTTTTTTTATAAGGAACCTTAACTTTGCTCTGAGCCTGGAGTTCCTTATTTTTACAGAGAATTTCAGTCTCAAAGTTCCTTATGGAGTTCCTTACTACATAGGAAATTTTGAACTTTTTGCCCCTTGAAAGATCAAAATTTGGTCAAATTAGTCCCAATAAAGTACATTATTTTTTGAACCATTTTCAGCCTCAAGTTCCTTATAAACGTGTTCCTTATAAAAAAAAAAACGTGTACTCATTTAAAATGAATTGTAAAAATCATCTGCATGATCCTTTTGTAAATATTAATCGATCTTCTCCTCGTTTTGTCCTTTGTCTTAAGAGGTACCCAAACCTACCTCTTGTAACAATAGGGACCTTTAGCATCTAGGACGTTAAGTAAATATTGAAATCAAATGGCAAATATTATTCGATTTTATCTAGATTTAATATCACATGGACAAATTTGAAATGTAATTAATTTTTTGCAAAAACTGACGCTATAATTCTCGAGGGATTCATACCATTAAAAACTATTATACTCTTCCTTTACCGTCTTCCTCCAAAAGACGACGCTAAAAAAGAATTTTCAAGTCGTCTTGAGATTTGAAAACGTCCATTAATTACCCTGTTAAAATTCACTATTCCCATGAGAAAATTGACACGAAAAGAATAGAATCTAGCTGCGATCCAGATATCAACCCCTAAGGGTTTTCTTTTTGTTCAATCATGCCGTACTTTTTCACAGTTGCCTTCCTAGATACTAAAGGTCCCTAATGGTAACAACAAGGAAAGATCGATTATGTTTATAAAAGAATTTGTAAAAGTGGTTTTGAGCTTTTGTGTTTCGTTTATGTTCTGAATAGTTATCCACAAGGGGAGTGTTAATCGATTCTTTCCCTACAGATGTAAACTTAGTGTCGTGATTTGCTTAGCACGACATCTAGCTTTATAAATCTATGATGTAAACCCACCCTAAGTCTCCTCATGGATGAAAGCTTCATAGAAATCATTTTAATTAGTTTTTACCAAATTATTTCCTAACATTTTTGTCTTTAGTTGGTATAATTCAATGCAACGCTCATTTTCATGAAATCTAACATATTATTTTGATTTTCCTTGCAAATATTCTTCTTAAAATTGAAACTTCCCTTTGTGTAAGAAAAGATCACTTTGACAGTTGATTATCATTTTTGATCACCAAGGTCCGGGAGGGGGGGGGGTGGAAAAAGTTGAAAAATACATCAACAGGCTTAAAAATTGTTGGATGTTCTCATAAAAAATAACGTGTAGCCGGGATAACAAAGCTATAAATTAATTTCTTATTTACAGCCCCTTCTCACAGACCCAGTAGGATTTTTTTCAGCCAATGGGGGTAAAAAAACGGACTGAAACTCGATGGGGATTGGTATATTCCCATATCTTTTATGACTGGGGTTTTAAATTCCATTGTTCCATAAAGCATATTATTTTACAGTAAGGATTGGTTTATTTGATTATTATAAGGGGGGACAAAAATTCACTAGGGACGATATATTGGCCAATTTTTCCAGTGGGAAGGGGCCCAGTGGGTCGGTGAGAATAAGGGGTGTTTATTTTTTATTTTTCTACTATTTACAGCTCGGTCTACCTAAAAGGTTGTAAACCCAGGGTCGGTAAATTTCTAGCTTCGAGCAATGAATGATTAATTCGACAAAGTTCATATGCACTATCGTTTTAGGAAGGCTAGATAGTATACCAGAAACATCAAATAAAAAAAAGGTTTACAGCCTTGATATCCAGTTTATACATAAAAATTAAAAAGTTCATTAAAATCTTACCTTTTCGGTGTTGTGAACATCTAGAAAAATCGAAAGTATTCAATAAATTAGCATTTTCAAAAACTACACAAAAAACCACTCCTTATACTGTATTGATAACATACGCTTTGATAAAATAACATCACATGATACGTGTTTGAACAATTTTTGTTGACATTGGCATGTATGTTTTTATTGATACGAGATCAACGGTAGAGGGAAAAATAAAACAAACAATGCCTCTCTTCAAAGAATTTGTCATACGGTATTAAACAACACACTTTTTTTTATTAGAACGTTTTGGTTTTGTCTAAGTCCTGGATGTGCTTATTTCTTTTGAGTCTAATACACGTTTTTTTATTAGAACATCTAAAATTTTTTGAAGCCTTCGGATGTTCTTAACTTTTTGAGTTTCAAGCCTAAAAATGCCCCATTTTTATGTGTTTTTTATGTATTTTTGTAAGAAATTAGGTGTTTTAGAGTCCGCAAAGCCTTAAAATGTTATTAACTTGTTCTTAACATTTTTGCCATCGAAGCCTTATGTTCTTATAACTGTTATGCAAAGCAATTAGTATATATAATCACATGATAACGAGTGCGATTCGAGAATAATTACACGAGTGATTATTTTCTTTGTATACCGAGTTTATCGTTCTACATCTGCAATTTGAGCTTTACTTTAAGCTCATTTGACGTCAATCGATACTTCGATTATCAGCCAGATTGAGAAGGAGTGATATATGAGTGAAGGTAGAGAGTCTATCACCATATTTCCCTAACACCCTGCCTGGTAGTGCTTGGGAATCGAACACAGTCCATTGCGGTGCAAGTCTGTGATCGAAACCTTCACACTACCAATCGATTATTTTGTTATTAATTTTCCGAGTCTGAAAGGACGAGTAATCGCACGATGAGCTATTTTTTCTTATTTAGCGCCCCTTCAGTCTTATTTTGCGCACCTTCAAAGAGAGCAATTAATCGTTGATTGCATCCTATAGAGAGCAATTAATCGTTAATCACACTCTTCTATGCAGCGCCAATGTTTACAAAATCGATTTTAATGTTTTTTTCTTGCATTTTTTTTCATCGAACGTTTTGATTGCATTCGAGATTCATTTTGAGAGACAGAAAATTTATAAACAACAATAAAAAAAACATAGAGTGAAGAGAAAAATATGACTTTCAGTGGAATTTACTTTCCTAACGGGGAAAAAGTAGTGCGATTAGCTCGTAAATCACATAATAATAAAATTTGAAAATTGCACTCGTAATTTTATTGTTTCGAATTGCACTCGTTATCATGTGACATTTACTAATTAGAATAATAACAAAAGAAAAGGCACTCCGTCATTAATATCGAGTACCTCTTGTAGCCGCTGTTTTGTAGCCCCCAAAAATAAAGTCTCTCCCAAAAGTATGGGGATGTGTATGTTACTTCTTTAGCAATTTCTTAACACTCATTCATGCTATGTTAAAAAGTTAAATATTAAAAAGTTAAAATATTCTCGAGGAGAATTATCTAATAGAAGGTGGAAAATGGATTTGAAAATTGGAATAACAAACAAGACAAGTTGCGATTTGCAGGGAATAGAATAAGAATGTCCTGAGTGGAAAATTATCATAACATTAATTAACGAGAGGGGCCTCTATTAGAGACCAAAACTTTTTAAGCCCTCCCCTAAAATGTTCTTAGTTTTCTCATTTTCATTATTTTGTGAGTAATTTGGTTAAAAATCCTAAAAAACTGCATGTTATAGAGCTAGCAGAACGTTTTAACGTTTTTTAAATATTCTCAAGTTTTTAACGAGGGTTTTTATGTTCTTATATAAAAAATATCTCAATGGTACTTAAAGAGCTAACTACAGTCGTTAAAGGACCGAATTAAATCATGTCTCTTCTTGAAACCACATCGTGTCGCTTGTAAATAATAGCTTTCGTTGAAACAACATTCCTCGTGATAGTTTTTCAAGTGCTCTATTTTGGAATGACGAATACTGCAAGCCACTTAAAGTCTATCCAGATATAATTGGCAGTGGAAACAAGAATGTCTGAATCTTTTGATACCAGTAGGCAAATATAATTTTGAAAATTGTTTTGTTTGTTTTAGAAAATCAAATGGGCTATATTTGAATGTATTTTTGGTTGAAAAATTCGCGATTTTTAGCGGTTAAATTTGCGATTGCAAAAATTGAGCTTTTTTTTCTACTTATGCTACAACGTTCATTTTTACACCAGTGGTAGTTCAACATCCATAACCAACTGATAATTTAGACCAATAAAGGATAAAAGCAAGTCCGAGAAAATTCATCAAGGCAAGATATTCAAAGCAAAAGATGAAAATTTTGATTTAAAAACAGCTATATTTCGTAAAGTATCATATACATCATTCAGGCAAATGATTTCTGTAAAAGAAAGTTGGGCTTAAAAACGATTTCAAAACGAGTTCAACCTTAGGTTAAAAAGGTTAAGAAGGTTGTCAAATTTCAAGGCAAACAGAAAAGTCCTTTGGAAGATATGGGACCCGAAATACCCCATGCTAGCACTTTTCTGTGAAACATCAAACTCCAAATTTTTAATAAAAAGGGGGGTCGAAACGGTTCAAGTCATCAAAGTCATCAAAAAAGATAACATAACCCCTGTTTATAGTTTTTTTGCAATTGCAAATTTAACCGCTAAAAATCGCGAATTTTTCAAGCAAAAATACATTCAAATATAGCGTTCTCTTAAACAAGCAAAAAGAATTTTCGAAATTATATTTGGCTATCAAAAGTTACAGGCATTCTTGTCTCCACTGCCAATGATATCTGGATAGACTTTAGATGTATTCTTTGCATTAACAAGAAAGCTTTTGGATAAGTCCGAAATCACATCATAACAACGACTCTTTCTGCTGAATATTCTAAAGTGAAATATATCAAATCTCTATATCGATTGTGTGTCTCAAGACAATTAATATGACACACAGAGAAACTTTGATAAACATTGCAAATTTAGTGAAACACACACAAGAAACTTCTTTCTATAGAAGTGGTACGACTCGATACTTTTTTTTCCGGACACCCTTTATAGCCATAGAAATTACTTACCATAGTCTCGTTAAAGATTGGGCTTTTCCATAAAAAAACCGTGCACCCCCTGTTGAGGAGGTCCAACCTTTTGTGACCTACCCCCTTGGAATTCCAGGCAATTTTAGGATCATACCTCTCTGGAATTCCAAATTTTTACAAATTTTCAATCATTACCCCCTTGGAATTCCGCTTATTTTTGACGGATTTTCGTCTACCCTTATGGAATTCCACTGCATTTCAAACCTTACCCCCTTGGAACGGAAATGGACCTCCTCAACAGGGGGTGCACGATTTTTTTCTGGAAAAGCCCATTAAAGCGACAGGATATTTTAATGAAAAAGCGAAGACTTTTTTCTTTTCAGATCTAGTGCCATATTTGAAACAAAGAAATTATCATCTATTATAAGAAAAAGAACTAGGCTAGCGAAAAAAAGTCAACTCTCTCTTACCTGAACCCGGAAGATCGGGCACGCAGCACCCAACGTCATTCGGTAAACCTATAACCCCCCCTTTCCCTGGAGCTCGAATTAAAGAAATATTCGAAAAATAGGGGTACAAATTAAAGAGAGGGTCCACTTTCTGTCGTTTTTACAAAAAATTAATTATCTCAAAAAATCTCAAAAATGGTTAAAAAATTTATTATTTACAATTTGTATTTAATTATACGTGCAAGTAGATTTGTGTTTTGCTTCATTTTTTGATTGGACGAAAGACATAAAGAATTCTTGATCGCTACAAAAAATTTCTTAAAAATTTACCATTTCAGAAATTTTGTCCGATTATTTGCTAGATTTTTATTTCCGGATGGGAACAGCCAAGATATTCGTCTCTGATAGTATGACTACAATCATGGTCAGAAAATGATGACATTTCTGGATATTTTAACGGTTTTCAAAAATTTTCAAAGTTCGGGCGAGAATGACATTTTCAGGCTTTTGATTCCGCTATCCGTGAAAACCCTCACTTCAAGGTACTTTAAAAAATAATTATTTTCTCTCAAAGAGTTAATAAGATTTAAGATAAGCTTTAAAGACTTTTGGATCCTCCTTTTCTTCTATGCCAATACCAAATTAACCATATCATATCATTTTGAGCCAAGGAAAAAATCCACATTTTTTTCAAAATACATACTTTGTTGTAACGTCCAAATCTCAAGAACCATTTCCCATCGAATTCAGTTGTTTTTCTTACGGTTTATTCTTGATAAATACATTCTTTGAACTTCATTTTGTTCAATAAAGCGTTCCCATAATGCAAAATCATCCAATTGAATCGCGAATTTTTGGTGGCTGGTGTATTGCCACCCAATAAACATTTGCACGTTCTTTTCTGAAAAGTTTTAAAGTAAAGTCTGTCTCAATTTAATTTGCAGTGGAGACAAAAATGGCTGAAGCTTTTGATAGAATTCGAATTAGATAGCGGTTTTGTGCCTGTTAAAAAATAATCCGAAGTAGAATATTATCAGAAAAGAAAAAAAATTTCAATTTTCATTTTCCGATCTTTGAGTTTTTTTTTATGACAATATCCCACTCCCATTCTCTCAAAAGTTACAGCCTTTTTTGTCTTCGCTGCAAATTATATTGAGACAGGCTTAAAAATACCTCACCTACCTTGAGTGGATTAATTTTTGCGTGAAATTTTTTTTCACGAATCGAGAATCTAAAAATTTCGTGTGGATTAAAGTTCGCGAATCGGTCTCTTTTTCACCTATACTGATTTCTTTCATTTTCGTAAGGTTTTTGTCGGAATTCGGATTTTGAGAATCTCGCAAAAAAGAAAATTCGCGAAAATCGCGAAAACTAATCCACACCAAATTTAATCCACGCCAAAGCTCAATTCTTTCCATTTTTAGCCCGGCCGTAATCTAGTTCCGATCCTTTACGCCGGCCCTTATTACGCCAGCGACGAAAAAATTACCGCCGACAATGAAAAACCAATGACAGATTAATTTTTGTGGAATGCATTACACGTTTTTTTTTACGAAACACACTTTTAAGAGACACGAGGCTCTGAATGCCTAAAAACTAAGAAACATCTAAGAAACATGCTGAGGCTGAGAATGAGAAAATAACATTTTTAATTCGGTTTTTTAGGAACCTTCCAATCAAAACAAATGTTTTTTTTTTCTTTGTATAAAAAAATAGTCTGATTATGTCAAAAAGTTTAGAAACATGTGAGAAACATTTAAGGCTCAAAAGGCCGATTTCTTAAGAAATATTTAGGCTGCTTGGTAAAACTAGTTTCTTAAAAAAAAACTGTCTAGTGGGGATAGCACTTATAATGAATTTTTCCAGCGCAACTACCAAAAGAGAAATATGATTTCTATGGGACAAATTGCTCTGCAAGTAGCACATATTTTTTTGCCCACCCTGTATAGTCTGTTATCAAACTATTAATAAACGTTAATATTAAAGGGAGGGGTTTGTACCTTTACGGTGTGACGGGATTGGCCCTTTTTTAGTACGGTATTACGGGAATTGACGAAAAAAAAGACGGGAAAACAGTATTTTAAAATCAAACGGTGACGGTATTTGGCCTTATTTTTTGTCATTATGCCGGTATTTGAACCTGTACAAACCGGTTTGACGATGTTATCATTTTTTTCAATTTTCGGGATTCCGGGATTCAGCAAAAATTTTGACGGGAAAAGCGTTTTTCGAAGCCCTACAACCCCCCCCCCCATCAAAATTAACTTATTAACTGTTAATTACAAAGTATTAACCTTGTGAGGCCCTTTGTATCATATGCTGTAAATTGGTACCCACCAAAATACCATTATGGTAACAAAACAATTTTGGTGTTGGATGTAATCGAAATGATATTGTAATATGGTGCCATATAGCCAAATCACCAATATCAAAAGGTGAGCACGAAATCTTGAAACTGAGTGTCCAGAGCTGGAGGTTCATGCGAGAATGTCGGAGAAATATTCTGTATCCATTAACAGGACTGTACATATGAATTTCAATGAGATTGATAGAGGTTAAATTCACTGTTGCAGTTGGAACACGTACCCAAGTACTAAATGTTATACCACTTATTTCTGATGTACAGTGATTGCTCAATGGATCAATCCTAGATGAGATAAAATAATTTAAAGTTGGGTGAAAAATTGTCACGTCAACGGTGGAATCTCCTCCACTAAAAATTTGAAGCAGCAATAAATAGATTTTGAAAACCTCTTTCGGTCCTCAATTTATTTCCACTTGCTCGTCAAAAATGTTTCAACTTCAATGTGTCTTTCATGAGAAAGATGAGAAATATGATAAGGATCCGTTTAACAAATCCAGAGCCCTTTCGTCACGCATTCGAAACTCAGACATTTATTGTATTTATACAAACTGATATTATCCCGTAACAATGAGCAGATATTCAATGGGTAAAAGTTGGTTATTGAGATTTATTAACCCGAGGTGATGTAATATTCAACGAGGCGAAGCCGAGTTGAATATACATCACCGAGGGTTAATAAATCTAATAACCAACGAAAACCTATTGAATATATGTTTTATTATATACCTAGAGGGAAAAACAAAACATTAATTATGTCAATAGTTAAACATTTCACTTAAAACACTCCCATAATCGAACATTCGAATGTTTTTTTTTAAACGATTTTCTTAATTACTTTGAGTCATAAAATTTGTTTATTAAATTGACAATAGATTTATTTTAATGAATTTCTTTGATAACAACAGGAGCAACAAAAAAAATCAAACTTTGAAAGCAAAATTTGAAAAAAAATTCTACCGTGGTATAATAGCCATGGTATATCAGGAATTATTCAATGGCTGTTTTAGCTTACAGGTATATAATAATGATATAACACCCATATTATTGTATAACACAGATAATATAAAGACTCCAGTCTATGCATATTCACACTTATGCGAGAGGGAGGGGGTAATTCGGTGAATGGAGGGTAGAGGTATGTGCCGCCCTTAAGGGTACCTTATTTGGACTTCCAAAACCTACTAATGGTTGGAAAAATAAAAAAATCAAAGTTCAGTCCGAGAGTCGAGAGTTGGGCGGTACATGCCCGTCTCAGCTGGCAGCCCCCCCCTGGACTTGCGCCTATTTGGTATTTTACATACTTTAAGCACTTGATATTGTTCAATCCTTTGACTATAGGACCATTAGCAGGTTTTGAGTAGGCTTGTGTTGTCATGACCCCTTCTTCGAATATCGGTATAGCTGGATTATTCGGTTGGAGATAGATGCTCAGTTTGTTCCCCTTTCTTCCTTTATTTGATTGTTCTCCATTTTCGAAGTCAAAAATCATCGCTGCATTATCTAAATAAATAAAAAAAAGTTTT
>NW_027103722.1:0-22971 GCF_902728285.1 Clytia hemisphaerica | reverse complement strand
CATGTATATTGTAATAATTATGCATGACTGTATCATTGTTTTTCTGCTGGACTACATAATTATTCAACAGGATGGCCTCTTTAAAAAAAGGTCTATCCCATGCCATCCATGTTTTGTCAGATAGTCCCAACAAGTTAAGCAGTTGACATGACGGTATTATTGGGGGGACAGCATTCAAGAGACACCAAAAAAGAGGAGACGTTAGATAGAAAAACCAATTACCAATAGCTTTATACATCGTACCTCCTTTTCCCTCCTAGACCAGTTCACACAAAGTAGTGGAAGTTTGATTAGATGACTTGGCTGTTTCATATTGAAAGATATTTAGAAACACTTTTTGTTTACAAAATTATGTTGACATTGCTTTTTTTCAAAGATAATAATTCGCCGAATGCTAAATAAACTATTTTTTTCACAAAAAAACAGAGTTCTGCAAAATATAAGAATTTATGAAATTTCATAATGGTAGACGGAGCCGCGAGGCTTTTCATTTTCATCTGAGCTTTCTGTCCAAGCTAGGGTGCGCACTCGTCAGGATTTTTTGCGTGGAAAAAGTCAACTAGCCGTATTGTATAAGGGTTGCGAAGCGATCCAGACTCAACCTCAATTCGCAAGTTGCTAGCAAAATAAGAGACACTCTAAAAATCCCTCTAATAAATAAAGCCGCTATAGAGATAGGGTCGTAAGCTAAGAGCCTTAATGCCCCAAACACACCACATAATCTACGGAGGCACAACACCCGCCGCCGCCCGCCGCGCATCGCTCTTTTTTTCCTTCTAGTTATTCTAGTGTAAATGGTGCCTTAATAAAATCGAACGATATTAGTCGAACGATCGAACATTTTTATTCGAATCACGAATCGTCTGTCGAAATCATCAAAACATAAAAATAAAACAAAAACAAAAATGTACAAAGATGGCTTGTTGGTTCTTGGGCAGTTTTGATTTATTTCTTGACAAATTGACAAATTTGATTACCTCCGTACTTCTTTATCATAGAATATCCACTTGGTTTTGCAAGGTAAGTTTCGTTCATTAAAAGAGCACTCCTCCCGGCCGCCCGCGCGACTTGCAAAAACCTCTCATTGATTGACCTTATTTGATACTGTACTTGATACTTGCTGTTAAAAGTCAAGGGATGATGAAGATCCTTTCTGTCAACGTTCAAACTAATTTTTTTCATATAACAGCAAAATAAACATTTAAAAACCGAAGAACCACTGCTTAGATTGCTTAGATGCGTGCCGCCCGCGCGGCAATTTGATCAACTTCCGATTTTAAGTCCGTGTTTCGGCTTCCGGTAATTTTGTTGCTGTTCACTGTTAGGGTACACCATTTTAAAACTGCATTTTTTGCAGTCCTAGCTACCAAACCGAGAAAGTTTCTTTGGCTTCAAGCCAAACCATGAAAGGTCATTTTGATAAAATCATCGGTTTGGAGATGTGATTTATATAGCAAATTTTCGCTTGGGATAGAAGTTAAAGGTACGTGCACAATATAGCAAAACTGCTTCGCTCATAAATTCGCTTCGCAAAAATCAAAATTAGAACATTCCATCCATCATAACTTATCCTTAAGAACTCCAAACTTGTTCATTATTTTTTTTTAAATACTTAGAATTTATCAGAGAAAACAAAGAAAAAACCCCATCCCATTACCTACCTTCAATAAAAAGATATACCATTTATTAGACATCAAGGTGAAAAAATGGCGACTCGGAATTCGTGGCACCACCGTTGACCTTGACCACCATTTTTCAAATGGCTATCGCTATTGAGCTGGATTAGTTATGGACTCGCGGTTTTTTTTATAAAACGCGGGAAAGATAGAACTTTAGTTTGTCACGTGGTAGCCTTTTCGATAATCTACGGGCCGTCTTTAAATCAAGAAAAAAGAAGAAATTTTGATTTTTCGGCACTTTCCTGAAATTTTTATTAGGGCTACTATATATTGTTGGAAAGCTAAGGGTTTCAGCTTTTCATTGGTAAAATTTGTTTTTAGCTATCATTTCCAGCTCAATAGCGATAGGCTAAAGTTTAACAGTCATCGGGCTGATTTTCAGACCGCGCCAGCAAAACTCCTCACGCCCCGCCACGCGGAAGACTAGATTTCATCCACCATTTTTGGCGCGATTTTGGTGCTTCCGAAAATTATTTCTTGCTGGCGTGGTGTAAGATAGCCTGTACCAGACGACCACGGCTTTTTCCTCGACACCGTATCGTCTGTAACTTTTTACATTTATTCCCCCAGAGATTCGTGGGGGAATAAAAATCCTCGGCTTCAAGCCAAAGGACCGTAGCTTTTGACTGCAGCAAAAACTCTACCAATAAAATTTGTCACAGCGAAGGAGTGTTTTTGTAAACAAAGCTCAAAAACAGAGGCGGCAAGAGTAGGAACTGATGTTTTGCTACATTTCGAACGAAAACATTCGAAAATATGTGACTTTAGAAACATTCTAAAACGTACCAAGACAGTTCGAAATGTTGCAGAATGTTGTGTTTTTATTTATTTTGTGCTTTGAACTTTGAAGAGTCACTCTTCAAAAAGTTTTTGGAATGGCTAGTCACTAGTTGTCTAGAATTATCCAGAAATTAATAGATACGAATTTATAAAGGGAAAGAGCAGAAAGATGACTACAAGAAACTTTCTCTGGAGCACTGCTTATGTTGGATTATTTTTGTTACATAAAGACTTTAATTTTGGTAACATGGGCAAAGATTGACGAATGGTTTTACGAATTTGTCGAAGAATGGACAGTGGTGTGGTGAGACACACAAATTAATCAAACATATCTGGTATGCTGGAATGATAGTGGTTGGATTTTTGTTAAAGATTGCTCCATGGATCATCCCTGCTTCGAACAAACTTGGAAGTACAGGAGTACATACTTAGGCTCCTTGTTTTTGTTATCAAAATAAAGCACCATTTTTTCATTTCGAAAGATTTGAGTAACATTGTTTTTAATCACTTGTCAGATCGTTTCTATCGTGGACATTTCTATTTCTATTCAGACAGTGGACATACAGAATGCATGGCAGTGTATTTCATAATGAGAAATGTTAACAAAGAGAATATATGTTACGTGGTGTGGTGGCAAGCACAATTCGAGAGGTCCACCAAATAATTTTGATGAAATCATTAGGAAATGTGGCTGATGTTCTACAGCTGGATTATTTTATTTATAATTTTTAATAGAATAACCCTCAAGATAGGAGACCTTTAAAAGATACCTTTTCTTTCCTTTTGTGGATTCTACCGGAGACCACTTATGAGTATAGAAATAATTATTTGAAAGTTTCGAAATAATCAAAACATGTTTCAGCTGGATAAATGCGAAGTACAAATCCAGAAATCAAAGTAAATCTTATTTATATATTTTATACTTTTTTTACTCTTTTCAAGGGAATTTCGCATATTTTTTTACAAAGTGGTAGGAATCTTTTGTCGTTTTAGGTGCATAATTTTTTTTTTAATTCTTGTTTTCCTCCGTTTTTATGTATGGTGGTAAGCTTTATATTTTCTATTTCAAAAAATTTGAGCAATTTATTTTCAATGCTTTTATTGATAGAGTAGGGTTGTTACTTTATCTGCTTTTTACTTTTTAGGCAGTGAAATTTTATAAACAACATCAATACATTTTTTGTTGTGTTTAATTTTTGAAACATTTTGTACAATCAACACAGCGACACACCTCACAATATTTAAAAAAAAATTCTGCAATAAGTCTCAACATTCAAGTTTTTTCTATTCCTTTCCACCCGCCCTTCTTTCTTTATGTTTTCGGCCGCCATCTTTTTTCGTCGCTAGTGACGTCGAATTTTATAAAAAAAACACGGCGTCGACAAATTCGGTCAAGTTCTCCATCGTAGACGCGAAAGTGGTAACAAGTGATAGACCAACAGAGTGATCAAAAAATCGCGTGTTGGGATAGAGATAGGCTAGGTGTAAGAAGGCGATTCTTTGAAAAGGTGGTTTTTTTGTGGTTTGAAAATGGAATAACTTTGGAACTACTTACCCAATTTTAACAAATGACCCCTCATTTTTCTCACAAAGGTAAGGACTTTCAAACAAAATTAGTTTGGTTTCTAAAAATTGAGGGGAAAATTTTGGCCTGTCCACCCTATCCAAGCTCGATCACGCTCTCTGTGGTCACCAAGCGTCACCAATCTCTGGTTGTTCTGGCATTCCCACCATGACTAGGTCACAGTTTGCTTCAGAGCAAACTGGTGCGACCGCTGTTTTACAGAGCAATTGACACTTTTTTGGCAGTCAACAGAACAACATCCATCACAAATCATGTATGATACTTCATAAAATAAAAAATGAAAAACCTCGTGAAAAACAGCACATGTAAAATGCAATATAACTAACAATGCCAAAAAGAATTGCAGAGGACCGAGAAAAGTTATAATTCAAAATAATTACTCCAAGAAGTACATTTAAAAACAAAGACTACCTCTGAAATCAAAACGCTTGCATCCTAGCTAACACGCTGAACTTTCTAAGCCACCGTACCATTTCGGAGTTCGCGACGCCATTTTGCAGGCGGAGCAAAAAATGGCCGTGGAAGGGCAGAGACCGGCGGAGATTCCTTTGTAAACAAAACAGAATCCCCTTTCTAAAGACTATTCTGCAGTTTCTCATTTCTTGGTGGATGGAAAGTATGATAGGAAAGAGAAGGCTGTCTTTTTGTATTTGCTCACTAAATTACCATAAAAGTGTTTGATTACTGCTTTATCATTGTCTTTTTACAGTATTATGTACTGGATTAGTTAGGGAGGTAATAACCTTCTTCTCTGTCTGTGTGTGTAACCTTTGCTTGATCTGATTTTTAGAAGCTTCTTGTTGGTTTTGGTTTGGTAGCAACCTTACTAGCTAGGCTAGCTTTATGCTCCTCTCAGATATATTTTTTATACCTTTTGCTCTATTCACTATTGGGATATACACTAGTAGATATACACTAAAGCGCTGTGGGATAGTGGTCATTTTTCTTGGTTGCTGTACAGAGGCGACTGAGGTTCAATCCCAAGCAAATTGCAGCGGTTCACTTGACAAGTAAATGAACCTTCGTCAACCCATCGGTTAGTGTAAAACGCAGGTCACAGGTCGCAGGTCGCAGGTCACAGGTCACAGGTCGCAGGTCACAGGTCACAGGTCAACAAAGTGCAGACCGAAAAAAAAATAAGATCATAACATATACATAACATAACATCAATACATAGCGCTTTAAATTACAAAAAAGTAATACATGCTATTTAGATATTATAAAATGACAATTGAATAGAATAACAACCTATTTTGACATAGTAACACTTACTTGCAAAAATAATGACAAAATCATAAAATATGATGCCTAGCAAGACAAAAGCACGAAAAATATTTATTATACAAAATGTGATGTGGATGGTGTGAATGGATATAAAATGGCACCAAACAGAAGCTTGCAAGGACCCTAAGAGAGTGGTTTTAGAAGGATGGAACTAATTAATTATTCAGTTATTATTTTAATGTCTTAATGACAATTTTTGACAAAAATATTAACAGAATCATAAAATATTATGCAAGAACAGACAAAAAAACGAAAAATATTTATAATACAGAATGTGATGTAGATAGTGTGAATGGATATAAAACGGCACCAATCAGAAGCTTGTGAGGTCCCTAAGAGAGTGGTTTTAGAAGGATGAAACTAATTAATTATTCAAGTGTCATTTTAATGACTTAATGACAATTTTTGACAAAAATATTGACAGAATTACAAAATATCATGTCTTACAAGAGAAAAACACCAAAAATATTCAGCATGCCGAATGTGATGATAACAATATGGCTGGATATAAAATTACACCAATCAGAAGCTCGTGAGTTCTCTGAGAAGGTAGTTTTAGAGCGATTTGTTTTATTATATGTAACCATCATATAACATTACAAACATTACAATATGTAATATACCTGTTATACGTATAATATGGTTTCAAATATTTTCTGGTCTGCGTTATACACGGCGCAAACCGCGAAAGATCGATAAAAGCACATGGTTAAATTTTGATGTTTGAAATGGTTTTATATGGATGAAATTGCTTGAGAATTATGTTTTTGATAATTCTTTGTGTTTTCCAAACATTTTCCCCTGCAATGACATTGATTAGAGTTAACCTGTCATCACTGACCTGTGAACTGTGACCTGCGACCTGTGACCTGTGACCTGCGTTTTACACTAACCGTCAACCCATTTCATATTGTCATATGTGTATGGACAGTATCAGGATGGTTTCACATTTTCCTATTATTTATTTTAGAGAAAAACAAATGACAAAATGAATGAATTTAGCAGAATTAGCAAACATGGTAGAGAGAAAACTAGTTGTTATCTATTTGGGCTTGTTGATGGTTGATGTTATCTGGTTTGTATAGTAACAAAAGAGGAAGTGTATTTAATGGCAGACAAATTACTCTCAAAGGAAATTTGAATACTGTTGCAAGTTAAGTCCGTGTTGCAAGTTATGGCCGTTCACGGTACTATTCTTTTGATAGAATTATGCTACAAGTGGCAATACAGACAAATTTTGTAGGACACGTTTTTGTTGGAATACTCCTGATTTTGAACCTGTTCATCAAAGATCAACCGATGGGTTCTTGACATGATACGATGCAGCTACAACGGCAATTTTTGAATATAAACTAAATCTTAGACTGTGTTGTGTATAATCATCAAGACTTTGTGAATGGGCTATCCGTATCATTCATTTTTTCGGTAAAAAATTATGGATTATGTACGGATAAATTTGCTCTCACCACAGCTGCTTTAAGACTTTATAAAACAAACGATCGTGGTTTTTTTCTTACAAAAATTTACTTATGAATAGCATACTCAAACTTATTCTTCCTTTTAGTTGAATTTCTAATATATCATCAAATTTTTTACACCATTGTTCTCCTAATTATGATAGATCTTATTTTTTATATTTTTTTTATTGAGCTAAAAGCAGTATTTAGCAGTATTTGTTTTGTTAATCACAAATTCATGTTGAATATATAAAACTCTGTACAAAACAATAACAAACTGATGTATAATTAGCAAAAATATGTTCTGATATTATTTATCATTGCTTTGAGGCATGGGAATTTCCAATGGAAAATACCTAGAAAAAGGGAATCGGAACAATTCTTTAGAGGAGACTCCTTTTGTTGATTCCTGTTTTCTTTGATATGATTATATACATAGAAAGACCCCAGTCACAGCATTGTTTTTTTAGATGTGAACAATCAGATACGATGAAGAATGGAGGACTCTTGATAAGTTAAAAAAGAGAAATATTTAGGTTTTGTGTAGTGACATCCATGATAGATTTAGTTCTAAGTGGAAAATTATATTTTGACTGTTTGAGGATGAGTTTCAATCGAATTTTTAAAGGTTTGTTTACTTTTTGTGTAGACACGACGAGGAAGTGCTGGAGGAATCACCCTAGGGGGCTTGTTTTGCCCCGTCTCAGTCGGGTACAACTCGATAATAGTCCGAGATCGTAGCTTACGGCTCTCTGAAATGATTCTCTAGTTGAGGCCGACTGCACCCCCGCCATTAGATTTGCTCCGCTTACAAAATGGCGTCGTGAACTCCGAAATGGCGTATTTGCGCCACCAAAAATGAAAATTAAAGATGGTAACTTAAGCTGCACGATTTCACTTTCGACCTCCCGACTCCGTAAACAAAAACACGACGGTAAAAAACCGCCTTCAGGCGGTCGATAAGGTTCCTGGTTGCTGTGTTTTCTTTTTTGTTACACTCTCACACATTCTTCCTCTCCAAAAACCTTTCCTTCCTTTTTTTAGCATTCAATTCATCAAAATAGCCGTATTAAGGGTTGTGAAGGTTTTTCGGAATCTTCACCCAAAAAAACATACTAGCCGTATTGTATAAGGGTTGCGAAGCGATCCAGACTCCACCTCAATTCGCAAGTTGCTAGCAAAATAAGAGACTCTCTAAAAATTGCTGTTAAAAGTCAAGGGATCATCCTTTCTGTCACCCTTCAAACTATTTTTTTTTTTTCATTTAACAGCAAAATAAACATTAAAAACCGAAGAACCACTGCTTAGATTGCTTAGATGCGTGCCGCCCGCGCGGCAATTTGATCAACTTCAGATTCTAAGTCCGTGTTTCGGCTTCCGGTAATTTTGTTGCTGTTCACTGCTAGGGTACACCATTTTAAAACAGCATTTTTCGCAGTCCTAGCTACCAAACCGAGAAAGTTTTCGTGGCTGCAAGCCAAACCATTCAAGGTCATTTTGATAAAATCATCGGTTTGAAGATGTGATTTATATAGCAAATTTTATAGCAAATTTTTGCTTGGGATAGAAGTTAAAGGTACGTGCACAATATAGCAAAACTGCTTCGCTCATAAATTCGCTTCGCAAAAATATCAAAAGCTGGCGAAAAATTTTGAAGTTGACCCGATGAACCACCCGAAGATGAGGGTTGGCCCTTATCCAAAGTACTGTACACTATTCTTATAAAAAAGCGTTTAATTCTTAGAGCACTTAGAAGATTTGACCAATTGTTTGTCGTAAAACGGCTGATGCAATAATGCCAACGCACTTAAGAAATCATAATGAAATTTATAGCGCATCCCGACACACACATATCATTATAACCAGGACACTGCCGACGCACCGGACTTAACGAACACCGGACACGCGAAAGTCCGGTGTAAAATGAGAATTTTTTTTTACTACCGGAAATCTCTACACCGGACTTAAGGAAGTCGGATGTCCGGTGTCGGAGAAGGATATTTTTTTCCACCGGAACACCAAAACACCGGACATGACCAGTCCAGTGCGTCCGGTGTTTCTTTTAATTTTTTGTTACGTAAATGTCCGGCGTCCAAAATTCCCTACATTACCTTTACCTTTGATTACCTTTGATGTGTTTCAGCAAATTCTCTGCTCACTCAACCCGTGGGGTCCGGTGTTTGACCATTTCAACAATTGAATTCGAGTCAGCCATCCTGTAAGGGAGATAGGCAGGGAGCAGTGGCTGGTCGGGAACATCTTGCAGAAATTGATTTTTTTAAAGTTATATCCACGTCAGGTTATTTTTAGAAAGGACGTGGACCTAACACCGTTCGCGCAATCTTGTTATATCCACGTCAGATTGAGAAATCCGCGATTCGCATTGTTTTACTTATACTTTGCATTTTCAGTTGGGAATCAGCTGCAGTGGCCGAGTGGTTAAGGGAATGCCCCCGGCCGGAGCTATTTTTTTTTTTTTTTTTAATTCTCTTTTATCACCAAAAAAAAAAACAGTTGGTATATATTTTACAAGTTCCTCTACTCTGCTATATATAATAAACAAATATATATTTTCGTTTTTGATTAAAAATTTCATTTAAAAACAGAGAGTAGCAGTAATAAGATTTCACTGAAATTGAAGAGTGGGATGTCCTCTTGCCCTCTGTGGAGAAGGACCGGTCTTACTAAGCGGGGCCTATCCGGTGTTCGGAACCGGTCCATCCTCCAAAAGAGCCAAAGTTGCGGACCTCCCGATATAGCCGAGCTGGCCACTAAGAAGAGCCAGAACTTAGGAGTAGATAATTCCGGAGATATTTAGCAATAAAGTCAAGGTAGTAAACCAGACCCCCGCGCTCGATAGGATCGATCATCGGAACGGCTCGATGACGGATCGATATGTGATCGATGGATTACTTATCGATCCGGATAGGAGATCGATAGAGGATCGATACTCAAGATTTTTTTAAGCTTATGATTAGTTATCGATCTATCATCGATCTTTTATCGATCTTATCGACCCTATCGACTCTTTCTAAAAATCGAGCCCTAATATTAATCGATCTTTCTCGCTATCGATTACCTATCGACACCTATCGATTTATAATCGATGACGAATCGATTAGCGATCGATGACGAATCGATTAGCGATCGATGACGAATCGATTAACGATCGATGACGAATCGATTAATGATCGATGACGAATCGGTTAACGATCGATGACGAATCGATTAACGATCGATGCATAATCGATGACGAATCGATGACGAATCGATTAACGATCGATGACGAATCGATATACTCGATTGAAATACTAGCTCGATAATGGATCAACGAAGGATCGATACTCAAGACTTTTTAATGGCTGAATCTTCCATCGATCTCCTATCCGGATCGATAAGTAATCCATCGATCACATATCGATCCGTCATCGAGCCGTTCCGATGATCGATCCTATCGAGCGCGGGGGTCTGGAGTAAAGGGTCAGTTTATCTGCTAATGCACTATACAAAGTGTACGTGGAGAAAGTTTTTACTGCGGAGGAGCCAGGAGAGGGCGGGAGTCCTGTCCTGTTCTGAGATAAGGCAAGAAGTCTTATCATTGCAGTTCACATTTTTGTTTGAGTCTTTTATATGGGTCTGCTGTAGCTGAGGGTATGTATATATGGGGTGTTTGCGTCGTGTTTGCCCACTGACGCACTGTTTGTTATGACGACTTCGATTGATCTGACCTGAGTGGTGCACACTACTACGCTGGTTGTATCCACCCATCAGCCCAATGGTACTACAAAATTTTATGATGAACTTAGTTAGAATCAACTCAGCAGTAGTACATTCAGTTTAAATTTCTATTTTGATACTTGCATTGCTTTTTTGGCAAGTTTCTTAGGTTAATTCCTTTTTCTTTTTTTTTGAACTTATGCCCAGATACCATCTTCTGGCCTGGAATCAATAATCAACTAGAGGACCTATCACAAGAATGCCAGTGAAAGCACCAAAGACCTATGGGGCTCCCCTTGCAACAAGATATTTCAAGTGCCAAGTACTATACTACATGGATCAAAATTGGAACAGACTTCTTCCATCTCTTCAAGAAAACATTCTTTAATGTTGTTGATTATATGTCCCAAATATTTTGACATCAGCAAACTACCAGACTCAAAAAGCCCAACCGTTGTGGTATACGCCAACGCCATGTTTGCGCGCTTTTGCAGCCCTAAAGAGATTTATTAACAAACGGACCTGAGTACTCAGGATACAACAATTTCTGTGACAATTACTTACAACTCCATCCAACATTGGTGAACTGTCTCTATCTGAACTCGTGTTCAACCGATCACCAAGGACACTTATTCTGCCAACCATCACCAGCATAGCTTAAAGTGCCAAGAAGAAGAAACCTCTCAGACCGTCAAACCTATTGTATCCTGACATGTCAAACCAGAGCTTTGCCAAGGAGAGACGCGTCCATATCAATGATGGCAAAAGCTGGACACACACTGAACCGCGTATAAAAGAACATCAATCGGCAAAAGCTCCAGTGGGTGCACATATGAGATCATGTGATTGTGAATTATCAATTGATGATGTAGAAATTAACAAGTCATCTTCATGAAGTGAAAAACATCTATTGACTCTGAAGGCGCTTTTAATTAACCAATCAACGCCCGAGCTAAAACACTAAAGACAAATTTAAAGTTAAAAAAAAATTCTTTTATTTACACTCTATAGAGGCTTGCGCAAGCTTGCGACGTAATTAGCAGTGTTAGCAAGGTTTTTTAATATCTTTTCAAATGCAATTTCAAATTCAAATTAGTTTATTGTAAGAGGTTGTATGTAATGTAGATACGGGAAGACATTTTTATTTTTGATGTATTTTAATTGTTGCTTTTATTTTGATTTTAGACCTGAAGATGGATCAAGAATAGATCACAAGATATCACTTGCCACAATGTTTTTACAAAATCTTTTCTTTTGGACCTACCCCGGTGGAGGTCCTATAAATTAACCTTTGTCCGTTCGTTCGTTCGTCTGTTCGTTCGTTCGTTCGTTATTAGCTTTCCTCATGATTGGCTCGTTAATTTTTTCTGATTTTTTGCGCAAAGATGCATAACTATAAACCCTCGAATGTGACGGAGCCCGATTTTCAAAAAAAAATCTTTTTGGGCAAATTTGGGCCAAAAAACGGCTAAAAAACGGGTTTTTTGGACTTTGTGAAAAATTAGGTCGTTAGTTTTTTCTGATTTTTTGCATGAAAGTAGGGTACCATCGTAGGTAAAAGATGGCTTAAGCGAATTTTTGCAAAAAAATTTTGTTGGCTCAAGAAACGCATGTTTATCTATAAGAATCACTATTAATAAGCATACATCAATGTTCTTAGTCAAATTACTCAATTTTTTTATGAGATAGATGTTTTTTTTGCTCAGGAGGGCTTACTTTTAAAGAATATGTGTGTTTCGACATGAAATTTTGGTTGCTTGTTAAAATGAGGAATGATTAGAGCTAGAGGTATATAAAGACATAATGTCTACAATAAAGTCTTCAACATCTCAAAAACTTATTTAAGGTATTTAATTTAGCGGATGGCAGAATTTGCATAATTAAGCAGGTTTTTAATTTGGTAAGTGGGGAAATTTTTGGCACTTGTAATTAAAAAATTACGTGGTATTTAAATAATAATAGAATTTACTAAAATGCTAATTTTAGATATATATAATTTCTATCCTAAAAAGATTTTGTTAAATTTGGCGGGTATTTAATTTGGCGAATGTTCAACTTTCAAAAACTTTGGCGGATTTTGCCAAAAACCGCCAAATTTAATACCGCCAAAATTATACTTTATAATAAGCTATTATTACTCTCAAGTGTCTTTAAAGTTAGCCCAGTCAGTGGTCCAAAGTTCACACACTGGGGATCCCCTGATCGAATTCGATCCGGTTCAGGTCTACTTGGAAATTTTTGACCAGGTTTTGATAAATGAACTTTTTATCCTTTCTTGCTAGAAACTTCATTTTCAGTACAGAGGTACTTTGAAGCCTCCTGATTTCAGCTTTATTGTTAATTTTCCATTATTTCATTGAGAGTTGCAGTCTCTAGAAATTAGCTCGGTTAACTCTTTTCATTTCCAGAAGTTTGGTCTTTAGCCCTGTCAATTCGGATTCGAAGGTGTTTTTTATGATTTTGTATAGGCAAGTGCCATTTTTACCCATTTTACCACGGCTTTTACCGAGGCATTTGCTCTGTGCATCTGCCAATTGCCAGGGTTGGTCTTCACCATAAAGATGATTCATGCTTGAAAAATCCATATTATTAATAATAACAACTAGCCGTACCAGCCTCGTCCGAGACGACTCTCCAATTAGATTCTTTTTCTTGCTTCGCTCGCTTTTAAAATGTGCTGCCCAGCTCTCCATAAATTGAAAAACTTTGGTATCAAGATAGAGGAGTGAAATTATAGACACGTAGGTGAGATTCTTCAGAAAAAGGCGGGAAAGATACCAAAATAGAATAGTGTTAACTCTTTTTATCAAATTTCATAATTAAGATAATTTTAAGTTGTGCTTTTAATAAAGCTTTAATTATAACTGTTGTTGTTGTTCTGTCAAACTATTGTGATTTTTATAAAATTCTAATTATATTCTAATTATAGAAATTCGAAAAAAATGGAATCTTATTTTGTAATAAATGAGCGCTTCAAAACGTTTCAAGAGCTAGCTGAGAAAATAGAACTGTTTAAACAAGAAACCTATACAGAATTATCCAAAACCCATTCAAGAACGCTACAAAGTGCCAAGAAAAATGGGAAGTTGTCTAAAGGAAAACAAGTAGATGAAAATTTGAAGTTTACTGAAATCGATTATGCGTGTGTTCGTGGTGGGGCCTACCGTGCCAGAGGAAAGAACATCAGAAAAGGAAGGTAATAATAATAATATCCTTCTTAAACACAAAATTCTTTTTTGCCTGTTTGGTCTTAAAAATTCTTACTTACATACATCTTGGTATCTTCAGTGCACTTTTTAAATGTAAAAAATAAAGATACAAATTTTCAAGCACAGAAAATAAACATACTAACTTGTATTAATCTTCACAAGGAAAGTTTCTTTAATGTTTTTGGTGTATTTCAGGTACCAGAGAATAATTTTTACAAAAAAATCATAGTTTTTTTAGGATTCTGGGTTATTTCATGAATTTCTGGAAAATACTAAGGTATTTTAATTTTTTCACACACTAACAAGGTGGGATTTAATCTGTATATAAATGTTTTTAAAACTTTCTCATTCATTTTTAGTACACTAAAGAACGAATGTCCATTCTCCATGAAAATAAGACTTGATAAAGATCGTCAGCATTTAGTTGTTAAAGAGATAGTAGACCAACACAATCACATAGTTGATAGAGTAAGCCCATTCACTAGTTTTGATGTAGATAATTTTGTTAATATGGTTTGGACTTCATTTATAAGTCAAGCAAATAATGATGAATACACACCATTTCAAAAACAGATTTATTTTGCAAGTCATTTTTGGTCAAATAAAGCTTTGAGTCAAAATAGGGTAGTTTTGTTTTTGAATTGTCTTGCTATTGGGGAGAGGCCCTCAACAAGTCGCACTTTCACACACATTTTTTATGTTTTCATCACAATTACAAAAATCACCAAAATTTGCCCATAATGGAATGCAGTTTTTCAATGAAATAGCCAAACCACACATATGATGCACAAAGCTTATTGTTAACTTTCTTAAAAGAGATAAGTTGTTTTTATGTAGATAAATTTTGTATCAATGAACATTTCTATCAGAATCTATTCAGACATCTTCCAAGTCAAAGAAAATTGTCAAGTGATGAACAGAAAGGGGCTATAGAGATGTTGAAATTGCAGCCAAATAAGAAGCTTGTGCGACAAGATCTTCAAATGAAAAGTGGCAAAGTTGTATTGATGAGAGATGTCCATAATCATCTTGCACAAAAAGCTAAAACGAACAAGACTAGAAATGATATTACAGAAGTTATCAACATTTTGATAGAAGAATATGGTAAGTGAAAGTTGTAGGAATTAGGAATCCTCGGGGAAGTTTTTCCAGAAAGCAGAAGATTGAACAGAATACTGAATAGATGTGTTAACTTGATTTCCCTTTTTTGAACTTTCTTGGCAAATAGTAAAAGCTTATCAAATTTGATAGATTTGATTAACTCATTTTAGTAATAACACAACAATTAGCTTAAAAATAAATACAAGATTATACTTGCTGAAATTGCTAGTCAAGAAAATTGTTCTGAAAATATGTTAGTTTTTTGGTATCGTTTAAGCCAAAAGTTGAAATTCATGGCTCGCACCCCCCCTGCAGTAACGACATTGTTGTTATTTATGAATATGATTATGATTTTGTTGCAAATTTAAGACCTTTAACGCTATCAATTTATTGATTTCTAAAACGAGACCTCAGATTTCTAAATAGATTTACATATTCATATCTATTACAAGGTTGCATGTGAACTTTGTCAACCCGAACGATGGTTCCATCTAATGTGTTTGGGATCTAAAGAAAAATCGCTTGATGATTCGTATCATTGTGAGAAGGTAATACAAAGGGGAAGAACTCAATTTTATTTATTATTTATGATATGTCACATTTGCAACACAACTATTGTTCCAAGCTTATGTTAATTATTCCCTTTTTTAAGCGAAAAATGGTTTGACTGTAATAGGCAGATTGTCCCAATTAAACAATAAACATATCTCTTCCTACTAAAATTGCTACAAAAATCATTCTTACATTTGCAACATCTTTACATTTTTCTATTCTAAATTTTCAGGAAATCAACGTTAGCAAATCAGTTGTATTGAAATCAGGTGAACTTCTTTTGAAAAGACGAACAACGCAACGCATTAGGTCATGTGGTGGATGCAATGTCCCTATCAACAAGCTTCCTCTGACCTCTCCAGAAAATCTCATTTTTATGAAAAAAGAGAAGAGACTCAAAAAAAATAAAAAGCTAGCGACCGCCGTCGAGAACGATTTCGTCGCCTCAAATGTCCATTATCACATCAATGTACGGGGGCCTATAAAAATATCCTTAAATCAGAAGATGTGCAAATAACTGCAAAGGAGCTAAGTAATTTACTCACTTATAGACATTCACTCGGATTTATTTTTCATTTATTGTTGCAAACAATTTTTGTCTTTCATAATTCTTTTGCTTCTTCAATCTTTTTATCATCCATACTGATGTAATTTTACGAGAACTAATTTTGATAAGAAGTTATATTGGCGAATAACTTTTGAAATATCCTTTCTCTGCCTTATTTTGAGCATTATTTTGCATAATTTGGCAAAAGTTTTAAAAGGATTCAATTTTGGTGAGGTGGCGGTTTGCTTTTGACTTTGCTTTTGGGAAAACCGTATCTGTAAAGTGTGACAAAATCTTTCTAATTCGACAAATTAGTTCTCTTCAAGATAGTTTGCATTTAAAACCAACAAAACTTCAATGACGTCAAACTTTTTCTTTATTTGTAGCACTCATCTAGAAATCTTAGATATGACTTTAATTTTGATGTCATTTTTATCTGGCGTTTTTTTACAATAATTTTGAAGATGTGCTTGTATAAATCTAATGAATGTTAACTTTCCAAACCTTTCTAATGACATTGTATAATACAGCTATACCGTTTTTAAGACTTTTATATATTTTAAGCTTAGGCCTTATTAATGTTTTTCTTCGGTTTTCATCATCCCAAAATTTTAACAAAAAAGAAAATGTAAATTTTATTTTCATTTTAAAAAGAAAAGTTGTGAATTTTCATTTTTACTTTATAATGTTTATATTGAGATTTATGACCTATAATTGCTAGATGTGATTTTGAAATTTTGATTTATTAACACGTTTTTGCTTGTAAGCTAACATTTGCTTGTGGTCATGATACAAGAAGTATCGAAACGTCAAGGATGAACAAAATTTTGTTTTTCGTCTTTACTTTTTTTTTTGAGAATAATCTGGCCCAGAAAAATTTTTTTCAAGATTTGTTTGTGATTAAAAAGACAAACAAACATAGGAAAGATTAACCGTACCCAAATGAATACATTATTTCCTACCATTTTCTCCCCCTTACATTTCCGTTGAAATGACGGATTTTTTTACCAACATTGAGATTCAGCATGCAAAATGCCAAAAAATAGCTTTTTAAGAAACTTGTGTTTTGATCAATCTCGGACATAAAATATTGAAAGTAGTGTCCTAAACTATAGAAAGACGATAAAATGTGACATTTAAACTTTGGAAAAATCTTAAAACATCTAGACCTTTTTCGGTGTAACTTTAGACCCAAACGAGATATGAAAAATCTAAATACATATTTGAAATCAGCGGGATTCAAAGTTTTGGAAAAGTATAGAATAAAAGTTTAGTATGGGAGACCTGACGTGGATATAGCCAATCGTCTTATGTCCACGTCAGGTGTAATAGGATAGTATGGGAAATCTGACTTTCTTTTTTTTTGTCTGAGAGCTTCTTTGCGCAAGGGTCGTGATAATCATCTCCGTTCCTCTTCATTGTCCTTCGTACGGAGACGAACGGGCTGAACGAACCATGCTCGACTGTGATGATTTGGTTGTTGTACTACCGCTTTTTCTCTTGTTCGTTCGATCGGAATGTGTTTTGAAGTTTCTGGTTAAGGTGACTTTTTGCGAACGGATTTGTGATCCTTACGTCAAAGAATGCAAGTTGTCCCCTTTGCCAAAAACTTCTGACTGACACGTAAAGTCGGGCTTCGTCTGTTTTGTTGGAGCTGTTTGGTAGTGATTCTCCGGTTAGAGGTAGTAGGTGAGGTTCGATGGATACGTCAGTGTGTACTTGTGAAAGGATGTTGGCCAAGAGGTTTCTCGTCTCGTCATGTCGTTGGTGGATGAAACCTGCTTTCGGACACGAAAGGGCATGTTCGACATCGAATCGAAGGCTACATGCACAATTGATCAGAAGGTATTTCGGTGTCCATCTGTACCTACTCAAGCAAAGGGCATCAACGAATTCTCTTTTGTTCAGACAGAAGCCTTCGCTTTCAACCGGTATGATCGTCAACCAGCTTGAAGCACCTTTGCAAGAAGCGAGTTTCGTTTGCTTTTCGCTGCTCAAACGCTCATCCTCTCCCTACGTACATTCAATGTATCGTTTTCTCGATCTTCCTTCGACTTGGTGATTTCTCTCTTGACTTTAGCGTCATCAGGTATGTCGACGTTGCTTGCGTTTTGGTTCTTTATTCGGCTGGACAGGTTGGAAGTTACTTTCTGTGAGCTGGAGAATTCTGTTATTGACCACGTGGTAAAGATAGGGATTGGAAGACCGCCTTTTCTCGGTGGCAGCGATAGTAAAAGGCGCTCATCGGTGGAACAATGATGACCATCGGTGATAGCTGGAATGAATATCGTTCGAAGATAACGTCGAAAGATGCAAGTTATTGGTGCATTTCAGAGATTGTTCGGATGTGGTATGTGAGTTTGTGTATTAAGCCAGCGATAAAAGCTACGTAGGCGGATTGCGGTTCGGACTTGGCAATATCACACAGTATTTTTAGCTGAGAGCACCACTGCTGGACAAGCCCGTTCACGTATTCATCTTTTCCTTCTGCTCTTCCAATGAAGCCACCAACGAAGGTATTTTCGTCCAGAGGTTGTCAGTTTAATGTCGGTACCTTCAAAAGTTTCACAGGCCTTATCAAGCTTGCTTTCTTTGACGATGAGCCTCGATTTCGAAGGCTCCGGGTAGTAGCCAAAGGATGGACCAAAAGAAACGACTTTTTCCCACCAATCTCGGACGCGATCGAGTTTACCTGTAAGGTAACATGATAGTATGGCAGACCTGACGTGGATATAGCCATTCCTCTTATGTCCACGTCAGTGTGTGGGAATAGTCGTCTTATGGGACCTGACGTGGATATAGCCAATCGTCTTATGTCCACGTCAGGTGTAATAGGATAGTATGGGAGACCTGACGTGGATATAGCCAATCGTCTTATGTCCACGTCAGGTGTAATAGGATAGTATGGGAGACCTGACGTGGATATAGCCAATCGTCTTATGTCCACGTCAGGTGTATAGATAGTATGGGACCTGACGTGAATAGCCATTCCTCTTATGTCCACGTAGGTGTATAGGAGTAGGAACCTGACGTGGATATAGCCAATCGTCTTATGTACACGTCAGGTGTAAATAGGAATAGTATGAAAGAACTGACCGTGGATATAGCCAATCGTCTTATGTCCACGTCAGTGTAATAGGATAGTATGGGGACCTGACGTGGATATAGCCAATCGTCTTATGTCACGTCAGGTGTAATAGGATAAGTATGAACTGACGTGGATATAGCCACCTCTATGTCCACGTCAGTGTATAGGATAGTATGGAACCTGACGTGGATATAGCCAATCGTCTTATGTACACGTCAGGTGTAATAGGATAGTATGGAAAGACTGACGTGGATATAGCCAATCGTCTTATGTCCACGTCAGGTGTAATAGGATAGTATGGGAGACCTGACGTGGATATAGCCAATCGTCTTATGTACACGTCAGGTGTAATAGGATAGTATGAAAGAACTGACGTGGATATAGCCAATCGTCTTATGTCCACGTCAGGTGTAATAGGATAGTATGGGAGACCTGACGTGGATATAGCCAATCGTCTTATGTCCACGTCAGGTGTAATAGGATAGTAGGGGACCTGACGTGGATATAGCAATCGTCTTATGTCACGTCAGGTCATAGGATAGTATGAAAGACCTGACGTGGATATAGCCAATCGTCTTATGTCCACGTCAGGTGTAATAGGATAGTATGGGAAACCTGACGTGGATATAGCCAATCGTCTTATGTCCACGTCAGGTGTAATAGGATAGTATGGGAAACCTGACGTGGATATAGCCAATCGTCTTATGTACACGTCAGGTGTAATAGGATAGTATGAAAGACCTGACGTGGATATAGCCAATCGTCTTATGTCCACGTCAGGTGTAATAGGATAGTATGGGAAACCTGACGTGGAATATAGCCAATCGTCCTTATGTCCACGTCAGGTGTAATAGGATAGTATGAAAGACCTGACGTGGATATAGCCAATCGTCTTATGTCCACGTCAGGTGTAATAGGATAGTATGGGAAACCTGACGTGGATATAGCCAATCGTCTTATGTACCACGTCAGGGTAAGGATAGTAATGGCAGACCTGACGTGGATATAGCCAATCGTCTTATGTCCACGTCAGGTGTAATAGGATAGTATGGGAAACTGACGTGGATTAGCCAATCGTCTTATGTCCACGTCAGGTGTAATAGGATAGTATAACCTGACGTGGATATAGCCAATCGTCTTATGTACACGTCAGGTGTAATAGGATAGTATGGGAGACCTGACGTGGATATAGCCAATCGTCTTATGTCCACGTCAGGTGTAATAGGATAGTATGGAAAACCTGACGTGGATATAGCCATTCCTCTTATGTCCACGTCAGGTGTAATAGGATAGTATGGGAAACCTGACGTGGATATAGCCAATCGTCTTAGTACACGTCAGGTGTAAGGATAGTATGAAAGACCTGACGTGATATAGCCAATCGTCCTTATGTCCACGTCAGGTGTAAATAGGAGAGTATGGGGACTGAGTGGATAGAGCTAATTCTTAATGTCCGTCAGGTGTATAGTTAGTATGGGGACCTGACGTGGATTAGCCAGCCTCTGTCCACGTCGGTGTTAGTAGGTATGGGAAAGACGTGGTTCAGCCAATGTCTTATTCCACGTCAGGGTATAGGATAATGGAGACCTGACGTGGATATGCCAATCGTCTTAGACACGTCAGGTGTAATAGGATAGTATGAAGACCTGCCGTGGTATAGCCAATCGTCTTGTCCACGCAGGTGTAATAGATAGTATGAAAGACCTGACGGGATATAGCAACGTCTTAGTCCCGTCGGTGTAATAGGATAGTATGGGAACATGACGTGGATATAGCCAATCGTCTTATGTCCACGTCAGGTGAATAGGATAGTAATGAAGTGATGGAGATCTGCCACGTCAGGTGTATAGCCCAGGAAATTACGTCAGGATAATAGCGTGGAATCCAATCGTCTATGTCCACGTCAGGTGTAATAGGATGTAATGGGACCTGACGTGGATATCCAATCGTCTTATGTCCGTCAGGTGTAATATGATGTATAGAAACGACCTGACGTGATCTAGCCCATCGTCTTATGTCACGTCAGGTGTAATAAGGATAGTATGGGAAACCTGACGTGGATATAGCCAATCGTCTTATGTCCACGTCAGGTGTAATAGGATTTATGAAAGACCTGACGTGGATATAGCAATCCTCTTATGTCCACGTCCGGTGTAATAAGCTATATGGGAACCTGATGTGGATATAGCCAATCGTCTTATGTTCCACGTCAGGTTGTAGTGATAGTATGAAACCTGACGTGGATATCGCAATCGTCTATGTTCAGGTGTAAAGGATAGTATCGGCAGACTCAGTGAATAGGATGAAAGACCTGTGATATAGCCAATCGTCTTATGTCCACGTCAGGTGTAATAGGATAGTATGGGAAACCTGACGTGGATATAGCCAATCGTCTTATGTCCACGTCAGGTGTAATAGGATAGTATGAAAGACCTGACGTGGATTTAACAATATCCACACGCTGCGGCTATATCCACGGCAAATTTTTTCTGTTAAATAAGATTTTTTCTCGGAAATTTCATAACCTGACGTGGATATAACATCATCTCACAAACGGTGTTGCATCCACGTCAGGCTAAAAATAACCTGACGTGGACGTAACAACACGGTTTTTTAAAAGTGTATCGCGTATTGCCTCGTTATGATCAACTAGCAGGTTCATATCTTTCAAAAGATTCAGGTAGCACTCTCGGTGTACTTCTTGACCACATGATGCACACTGGAGAAAGGGTTCATCATTGAGTTTGATAACATAGGACATGTTGCAGATCTGGCATACATCTGGAAAAAAGCTTTTGACTTTGAGGCAGAGCTTTTGGACAAGTTCATTCTTGTTAGCAGATTCAACTTCCTGCTTTGACAGGAAGTTAAGTGTGTCGTGAATTGTGTCTTTTTTGAAACTTTTGGTCAGTGTAGCGATAATGGATTTTGTAGGTTTCTCTGGATTGTACAATTGAAGACAAGATTTGATCTGGGGATCCGGTGCTTGAAGTGATAGTTCTGTTACTATTCGTTTCCAAATCTGTACGTCTTCATTTGGTTCCCCTTCTGGTTCAATTTCATCCGTTGGTTTAGTAGCCATGGATCGAAGAAATCAAATACGTGACACAAACCAGGGTTCCTTATTTGTGAGGTGCTGGGAAATCTCTTGGAAGAAAGCAGGACGAAAAGTAGAAAAACTATACCTGGTCAGCTGCACATGTGAACCCAAGTTCTGTCATGCACAACTGTTCCTCAGGATTTAACAAGATGCCTGGGTGACCAGCCACAGGACCCTTATGCTGTGATATTGATTGAGATGTTGATGTTTAAGATAGAAATAAATAGTTGTATACCTCGAGAGTCCAGGGCTAACCTGGTGTGTTAAAGTTTGGGGTGGTCTTTCTCTCTTCTGTTGATCTTCAGAACAAAGTTTGTCCAGGTGATACTTGATAGCCAGCAATCCACCATCAAGCACCATCAAGCAAGGGGTCCGTCCAACGGCCACTTAATAATTAAGTGGGTAGTGCTGCCTTAACCGACATAGCAGCATTTGCCGTACATTTTATTAGTTCTTCTTCTTTGTTTTTCTTTTTTTCTTGCTTTTCCTGAAAAAAAGAAAGGCTTCTCTTCCACATAGATCAGCCTTAGACTCAAATTTGGAGTAATTGGTGTTTCTTTTTAATTGTCACCGGACTGACACCGGACTTATTGCATCCGGTGTAGCGAAAGGATACTTTTGCCACCGGATAAATACACCGGACAGTCCGGTACGTCGGCAGGGTCCTTTATAACCTGGTTGTCCGAGAATAAAATCGGGGACAAAAAATCTTTGAAGGTGGGCCAAAGGGTAGGCCAAGGCAAGGGTAGGCCATATGGCCCAGGGCCGGGCCAGAGAGGTGGGCCAGGTTTTGTTCAACCCATTTCAGTGAGGCTGGAACTTCGATTTTTGAGGATTACGATTTTACCAGCTTTTTAGCGATTTTTGCCTCG
>NW_027103721.1:1915344-1918991 GCF_902728285.1 Clytia hemisphaerica | reverse complement strand
AGAAAGATTTCAAAAATAGTTGTAATAAGCCGTAGAAGGGTGACTAAAATGTCAAAACTTGTAATAAAAATGCCTCCGCATGTAATAAGAAATTATGCTGATTCAGCATTCAAAAGATTTCAAAAATAGTTGTAAAAATGATGTCATTTTAACGTTCATCTAACGTCCATAATATTAATGCAACATTAGACTTGTAATAAGCCGTAGAAGGGTGATTAAAATGTCAAAACTTGTAATAAAATTGCCTCCACATGTAATAAGAAATTCTGCTGATTCAGCATTCGAAAGATATCAAAGATAGTTAAAATTTGTAACAAAAATAGATACCTCTTCCTTTCAATGCTTTGTAGTATGAAATTCTACATCCAGCTTCCAAAAATCTTTTACAAATCATATTTTCAAATTTTGATGAGGTTATATCAGGATGATCGTATACAATCCAAAAAGAAAAGCCTGTCATGGTTTCTTCTTTCTTTGCTATCGAAGTAACGCAAGATATTGTCATTTTCACTTCATCCATATTTTTCAAAAGCCCTTCCAAAAAATTACGTCTTTCATACATTTTTGAGTAATCTTCTTCTTTCCACAACACTCTCACACCAACTGTTAGGTATTTCTTCAAAACGGTAGCGATCACATAAGTTTTTAATGCACGCTTTAATGGAATCTCTCTCAACGTCAAGTTTGGAGTGAAATCTACCTGCTCAGGTGGTTCTTCAACAGCATTTGAATTGTGTTCAAGTTGAGATGGTGCAAAGAGAGAATCTTCCTCCATGATTAAAGTTAAAAAAAAACTTCTACAGACTTGTGTCATATACAACACAAGTACTGTGTTTGAAGTACTGTTCAAGCGAAAACGTTTTCTTTTTATTAATTTGTGTGCTAATCGCGCAGGGAATAGAAAACAATCAAATGGCTTAAGGGAAGAAATTTTCGCGGGAATTTGATTTCGCGGTTGGTCAAATCATTTTTTTTCGCGGTTCAGCGATTATTGAAAAATTCGCAGGAATTTAATTTCGCGGTTGCAGGATATTTTTGGCCAAAATCGTTATGAAATAAGCAAAAAAACCTGTTTTAGGCTTGAAATAGTACGAATTTGGGGGAATGCGTGAAATAAATTAAATTTCGCGGGAATTTATTTTCGCGGATTGACGATTTTGTAAAATTTCGCAGGAACTTAATTTCGCGGTTTCAGGCAAAATCCGCGAAAACCGCGAAATTTTCTTCCCGCGAAAATTTCTTCCCTTAAGGTAACGAAATCTTGGCCAAGTGACGAATATTTTTCCCCGACGAAAATTTTCCCCAGCCTTAATGCGTTTACCAACTACCAGCAAGCGACGAATATTTCCCCCCGATAAGGTATGCGCGAAAATTAGTACCTTTAAGGTAGATTAAGTGGGCCGGTGTAGCAGAAAATAAGAGCTCCCGGAGTACATATTTTCCAGGAACTATATACTCCCCGGTACTTTTTTCCTAGGAAATTGGTTCCCCTTTTAGGAAAGTTGTACTCCTTTACAAAGAATACTTATTTCTAAGAAAAAAAGTATATCCTGAGAAAGAAGACCCTTTTTTTACCTTCACTTGCATTAAAATTTGTACGAGAGCTAAATACTACTCTTTGGGTGAATGGGGTGGAAAAAAGAGGGTTAAAAAAGGAAGATTGGCGTTCCAGACAATACGTTGTGGGTTATTCTGCGCACGAAGTGAGCGTGGGCACGTGAAGCGAAATACGACGACTTAGTCGGTAAGTCCAGGACTTATTAATAGTTTAAGATAGACGATGCTATTGTCTGTTTATATGGATAGCCGTAATCGGCGGTATACGGAAAAATAGCGGCTGTAGAGTTTGGGACAAACTCTTAACTCGGATGGTGAGTTTTCCTACAGTCCGAGCGATATTCCCGTTTTCAAAATAAAACGAGGTCTACTTGATGACCTCCGGCAATATTTCTCAGTATAGCCCTCACTAACCGGTCATTATTGTATTAACAATAACAGTGTCCTTTATCTACACGATGGGATCGTCTAAAAATTAGCGTTTCTCAAAGGTCAATGTTGGTAAAATCCAACGATTCACCGGCGATCCACTGATCCAACGATCTAACGATCTAACGATCCAACGATCTAACGATCCAACGATCTAACGATCCAACGATCTAACGATCTAACGATCCAACGATCCACTGATCCAACGATCCAACGATCAAACGATCCACTGATCCAACGATCCACGATCCACGATCCACTGATCCAACGATCCACTGATCCAACGATCCACTGATCCAACGATCCACTGATCCAACGATCCACTGATCCAACGATCCACTGATCCACTGATCCAACGATCCACTGATCCAACGATCCACTGATCCAACGATCCACTGATCCAACGATCCACTGATCCAACGATCCACTGATCCAACGATCCACTGATCCACTGATCCAACGATCCACTGATCCACTGATCCAACGATCCACTGATCCAACGATCCACTGATCCAACGATCCACTGATCCAACGATCCAACGATCCACTGATCCACTGATCCACTGATCCACTGATCCAACGATCCACTGATCCAACAATCCAACGATCCACTGATCCAACGATCCACTGATCCACTGATCCAACAATCCACTGATCCACTGATCCAACGATCCAACGATCCACTGACCCAACGACCCACTGATCCACTGATCCAACGATCCACTGATCCAACGATCCAACGATCCACTGATCCAACGATCTGCTGATCCAATGTTCTGAAGATCTGATGAGCTAACAATCCAATGTATAACGATTCAAACAATAACACTTTACCGCCGAATAAATACATCAAGACTACGTCAAAAAGTATATGGTGTATACAGAACGGAAAAATATAACGATATCATATAACGTATTGTTCGTAAGACTTAATACATAGCAGTAACAATAACACTAGTATGTACAATGAATCATAGCGTTAGAGACTATAAGCATTGCCGGGCGGGACTATGGCAGATATAATAGTGTAAATTCCATGGTATGTACCGTAACAATTCAATATTTTGTCTAGTTTGTATAACCTTTTATATGTGGCCTGTATAGCCTGTGTAGTCTGTATAGCTTATGTTTCAGTTAAATCTATAATATGTTGTATTATAGGTTTTGACCCGGTCAAAGTTTCATATGTTCAATTATAATATAACTATTACAGTCCCTTGTAATATAATGGTAATATGGTGTAGTAAAGGTAGTAAAGCAGTCAAGATTCATGTGATGAATTGTAATATATGTATTATATATATCTTTGTAATACAATGGTAATATATGATGACTCCATAAACATGACGTCACTCGTGACATCTTACACTGGTCATTAGCCTAAAATTGACCAGAATTGACTAAAATTGTGTCAAGAACATTTATGAGTGTGGTTATTGAACCTGCATAGAAATCAGGACACAAGTGAAGAGATGATAAGTATCTTGCTTATAGTAAAAGGGAAGGGGCAGGGTGTCCACAGTTTCTATTTCTATCCATTTATTTGCATAAACCTAAAAAAGCTAACATCGTCTGACAGTCTAGCAGTGGTTTAGTAGTTTAGTTCTTACCTTGTTTTTAAAAAAACTTTGTTCTCTATCTATCTATGTATTATGTTTGAG